>NW_028254366.1:0-131000 GCF_964263255.1 Lissotriton vulgaris | reverse complement strand
GCCGTTTTTGCTCGAACATTAAATGCCTCCACATGGTATTTAATTAACTTCCCGGGGTGAAGAAACCCTTTTTGAGAACTCAGAGTGAGTAAATTGGCCATTTTCATGCACTTTTAACCATTCCATAAATCTTGTGTTTTGGGCCCCTGGAAGCATGAAAATCACTTTAAACATGCTAATTTTAGCTCTAACACTGATGATCCACCTACAAATGTGAACTGACGTTCAAAAATAAAACATTTGAAAACGGACCATTTTCCACATTTCTGAAGCATGACGTAATGGGGGGGTGTTATCTCTTTTGTCGAAAATCAGCCGTTTTTGCTCGAACATTAAATGCCTCCAAATGGTATTTATTTCACTTCCCGAGCCCCTGGAAGCATGAAAATCACTTTAAACATGCTAATTTTAGCTCTAACACTGATGATCCACCTACAAATGTGAACTGACGTTCAAAAATAAAACATTTGAAAACGGACCATTTTCCACATTTCTGAAGCATGATGTAATGGGGGGTGTTATCTCTTTTGTCGAAAATCAGCCGTTTTTGCTCGAACATTAAATGCCTCCAAATGGTATTTAATTAACTTCCCGAGCCCCTGGAAGCATGAAAATCACTTTAAACATGCTAATTTTAGCTCTAACACTGATGATCCACCTACAAATGTGAACTGACGTTCAAAAATAAAACATTTGAAAACGGACCATTTTCCACATTTCTGAAGCGTATCTCTTTTGTCGAAAATCAGCCGTTTTTGCTCGAACATTAAATGCCTCCAAATGGTATTTAATTAACTTCCCGGGGTGAAGAAACCCTTTTTGAGAACTCAGAGTGAGTAAATTGGCCATTTTCATGCACTTTTAACCATTCCATAAATCTTGTGTTTTGGGCCCCTGGAAGCATGAAAATCACTTTAAACATGCTAATTTTAGCTCTAACACTGATGATCCACCTACAAATGTGAACTGACGTTCAAAAATAAAACATTTGAAAACGGACCATTTTCCAGATTTCTGAAGCATGACGTAATGGGGGGGTGTTATCTCTTTTGTCGAAAATCAGCCGTTTTTGCTCGAACATTAAATGACTCCAAATGGTATTTAATTAACTTCCCGAGCCCCTGGAAGCATGAAAATCACTTTAAACATGCTAATTTTAGCTCTAACACTGATGATCCACCTACAAATGTGAACTGACGTTCAAAAATAAAACATTTGAAAATGGACCATTTTCCACATTTCTGAAGCATGACGTAATGGGGGGGTGTTATCTCTTTTGTCGAAAATCAGCCGTTTTTGCTCGAACATTAAATGCCTCCAAATGGTATTTAATTAACTTCCCGGGGTTAAGAAACCCTTTTTGAGAACTCAGAGTGAGTAAATTGGCCATTTTCATGCACTTTTAACCATTTCATAAATCTTGTGTTTTGGGCCCCTGGAAGCATGAAAATCACTTTAAACATGCTAATTTTAGCTCTAACACTGATGATCCACCTACAACTGTGAACTGACGTTCAAAAATAAAACATTTGAAAACGGACCATTTTCCACATTTCTGAAGCATGACGTAATGGGGGGGTGTTATCTCTTTTGTCGAAAATCAGCCGTTTTTGCTCGAACATTAAATGCCTCCAAATGGTATTTATTTCACTTCCCGAGCCCCTGGAAGCATGAAAATCACTTTAAACATGCTAATTTTAGCTCTAACACTGATGATCCACCTACAAATGTGAACTGACGTTCAAAAATAAAACATTTGAAAACGGACCATTTTCCACATTTCTGAAGCATGACGTAATGGGGGGTGTTATCTCTTTTGTCGAAAATCAGCCGTTTTTGCTCGAACATTAAATGCCTCCAAATGGTATTTAATTAACTTCCCGAGCCCCTGGAAGCATGAAAATCACTTTAAACATGCTAATTTTAGCTCTAACACTGATGATCCACCTACAAATGTGAACTGACGTTCAAAAATAAAACATTTGAAAACGGACCATTTTCCACATTTCTGAAACATGACGTAATGGGGGGGTGTTATCTCTTTTGTCGAAAATCAGCCGTTTTTGCTCGAACATTAAATGCCTCCAAATGGTATTTAATTAACTTCCCGGGGTGAAGAAACCCTTTTTGAGAACTCAGAGTGAGTAAATTGGCCATTTTCATGCACTTTTAACCATTCCATAAATCTTGTGTTTTGGGCCCCTGGAAGCATGAAAATCACTTTAAACATGCTAATTTTAGCTCTAACACTGATGATCCACCTACAACTGTGAACTGACGTTCAAAAATAAAACATTTGAAAACGGACCATTTTCCACATTTCTGAAGCATGACGTAATGGGGGGGTGTTATCTCTTTTGTCGAAAATCAGCCGTTTTTGCTCGAACATTAAATGCCTCCAAATGGTATTTATTTCACTTCCCGAGCCCCTGGAAGCATGAAAATCACTTTAAACATGCTAATTTTAGCTCTAACACTGATGATCCACCTACAAATGTGAACTGACGTTCAAAAATAAAACATTTGAAAACGGACCATTTTCCACATTTCTGAAGCATGACGTAATGGGGGGGCGTTATCTCTTTTGTCGAAAATCAGCCGATTTTGCTCGAACATTAAATGCCTCCAAATGGTATTTAATTAACTTCCCGGGGTGAAGAAACCCTTTTTGAGAACTCAGAGTGAGTAAATTGGCCATTTTCATGCACTTTTACCCATTCCATAAATCTTGTGTTTTGGGCCCCTGGAAGCATGAAAATAACTTTAAACATGCTAATTTTAGCTCTAACACTGATGATCCACCTACAAATGTGAACTGACGTTCAAAAATAAAACATTTGAAAACGGACCATTTTCCACATTTCTGAAGCATGACGTAATGGGGGGTGTTATCTCTTTTGTCGAAAATCAGCCGTTTTTGCTCGAACATTAAATGCCTCCAAATGGTATTTAATTAACTTCCCGAGCCCCTGGAAGCATGAAAATCACTTTAAACATGCTAATTTTAGCTCTAACACTGATGATCCACCTACAAATGTGAACTGACGTTCAAAAATAAAACATTTGAAAACGGACCATTTTCCACATTTCTGAAACATGACGTAATGGGGGGGTGTTATCTCTTTTGTCGAAAATCAGCCGTTTTTGCTCGAACATTAAATGCCTCCAAATGGTATTTAATTAACTTCCCGGGGTGAAGAAACCCTTTTTGAGAACTCAGAGTGAGTAAATTGGCCATTTTCATGCACTTTTAACCATTCCATAAATCTTGTGTTTTGGGCCCCTGGAAGCATGAAAATCACTTTAAACATGCTAATTTTAGCTCTAACACTGATGATCCACCTACAACTGTGAACTGACGTTCAAAAATAAAACATTTGAAAACGGACCATTTTCCACATTTCTGAAGCATGACGTAATGGGGGGGTGTTATCTCTTTTGTCGAAAATCAGCCGTTTTTGCTCGAACATTAAATGCCTCCAAATGGTATTTATTTCACTTCCCGAGCCCCTGGAAGCATGAAAATCACTTTAAACATGCTAATTTTAGCTCTAACACTGATGATCCACCTACAAATGTGAACTGACGTTCAAAAATAAAACATTTGAAAACGGACCATTTTCCACATTTCTGAAGCATGACGTAATGGGGGGGCGTTATCTCTTTTGTCGAAAATCAGCCGTTTTTGCTCGAACATTAAATGCCTCCAAATGGTATTTAATTAACTTCCCGGGGTGAAGAAACCCTTTTTGAGAACTCAGAGTGAGTAAATTGGCCATTTTCATGCACTTTTACCCATTCCATAAATCTTGTGTTTTGGGCCCCTGGAAGCATGAAAATAACTTTAAACATGCTAATTTTAGCTCTAACACTGATGATCCACCTACAAATGTGAACTGACGTTCAAAAATAAAACATTTGAAAACGGACCATTTTCCACATTTCTGAAGCATGACGTAATGGGGGGTGTTATCTCTTTTGTCGAAAATCAGCCGTTTTTGCTCGAACATTAAATGCCTCCAAATGGTATTTATTTCACTTCCCGAGCCCCTGGAAGCATGAAAATCACTTTAAACATGCTAATTTTAGCTCTAACACTGATGATCCACCTACAAATGTGAACTGACGTTCAAAAATAAAACATTTGAAAACGGACCATTTTCCACATTTCTGAAGCATGACGTAATGGGGGGGTGTTATCTCTTTTGTCGAAAATCTGCTGTTTTTGCTCGAACATTAAATGCCTCCAAATGGTATTTAATTAACTTCCCGGGGTGAAGAAACCCTTTTTGAGAACTCAGAGTGAGTAAATTGGCCATTTTCATGCACTTTTAACCATTCCATAAATCTTGTGTTTTGGGCCCCTGGAAGCATGAAAATCACTTTAAACATGCTAATTTTAGCTCTAACACTGATGATCCACCTACAAATGTGAACCGACGTTCAAAAATAAAACATTTGAAAACGGACCATTTTCCACATTTCTGAAGCATGACGTAATGGGGGGGTGTTATCTCTTTTGTCGAAAATCAGCCGTTTTTGCTCGAACATTAAATGCCTCCAAATGGTATTTAATTAACTTCCCGAGCCCCTGGAAGCATGAAAATCACTTTAAACATGCTAATTTTAGCTCTAACACTGATGATCCACCTACAAATGTGAACTGACGTTCAAAAATAAAACATTTGAAAACGGACCATTTTCCACATTTCTGAAGCATGACGTAATGGGGGGGGTGTTATCTCTTTTGTCGAAAATCAGCCGTTTTTGCTCGAACATTAAATGCCTCCAAATGGTATTTAATTAACTTCCCGGGGTGAAGAAACCCTTTTTGAGAACTCAGAGTGAGTAAATTGGCCATTTTCATGCACTTTTAACCATTCCATAAATCTTGTATTTTGGGCCCCTGGAAGCATGAAAATCACTTTAAACATGCTAATTTTAGCTCTAACACTGATGATCCACCTACAAATGTGAACTGACGTTCAAAAATAAAACATTTGAAAACGGACCATTTTCCACATTTCTGAAGCATGACGTAATGGGGGGGTGTTATCTCTTTTGTCGAAAATCAGCCGTTTTTGCTCGAACATTAAATGCCTCCAAATGGTATTTATTTCACTTCCCGAGCCCCTGGAAGCATGAAAATCACTTTAAACATGCTCATTTTAGCTCTAACACTGATGATCCACCTACAAATGTGAACTGACGTTCAAAAATAAAACATTTGAAAACGGACCATTTTCCACATTTCTGAAGCATGACGTAATGGGGGGTGTTATCTCTTTTGTCGAAAATCAGCCGTTTTTGCTCGAGCATTAAATGCCTCCAAATGGTATTTAATTAACTTCCCGAGCCCCTGGAAGCATGAAAATCACTTTAAAAATGCTAATTTTAGCTCTAACACTGATGATCCACCTACAAATGTGAACTGACGTTCAAAAATAAAACATTTGAAAACGGACCATTTTCCACATTTCTGAAGCAATGACGTAATGGGGGGGTGTTATCTCTCTTGTCGAAAATCAGCCGTTTTTGCTCGAACATTAAATGCCTCCAAATGGTATTTAATTAACTTCCCGAGCCCCTGGAAGCATGAAAATCACTTTAAACATGCTAATTTTAGCTCTAACACTGATGATCCACCTACAAATGTGAACTGACGTTCAAAAATAAAACATTTGAAAATGGACCATTTTCCACATTTCTGAAGCATGACGTAATGGGGGGGTGTTATCTCTTTTGTCGAAAATCAGCCGTTTTTGCTCGAACATTAAATGCCTCCAAATGGTATTTAATTAACTTCCCGAGCCCCTGGAAGCATGACAATCACTTTAAACATGCTAATTTTAGCTCTAACACTGATGATCCACCTACAAATGTGAACTGACGTTCAAAAATAAAACATTTGAAAACGGACCATTTTCCACATTTCTGAAGCATGACGTAATGGGGGGGTGTTATCTCTTTTGTCGAAAATCAGCCGTTTTTGCTCGAACATTAAATGCCTCCAAATGGTATTTATTTCACTTCCCGAGCCCCTGGAAGCATGAAAATCACTTTAAACATGCTAATTTTACCTCTAACACTGATGATCCACCTACAAATGTGAACTGACGTTCAAAAATAAAACATTTGAAAACGGACCATTTTCCACATTTCTGAAGCATGACGTAATGGGGGGGTGTTATCTCTTTTGTCGAAAATCAGCCGTTTTTGCTCGAACATTAAATGCCTCCAAATGGTATTTAATTAACTTCCCGGGGTGAAGAAACCCTTTTTGAGAACTCAGAGTGTGTAAATTGGCCATTTTCATGCCCTATTAACCATTCCATAAATCTTGTGTTTTGGGCCCCTGGAAGCATGAAAATCACTTTAAACATGCTAATTTTAGATCTAACACTCATGATCCACCTACAAATGTGAACTGACGTTCAAAAATAAAACATTTGAAAACGGACCATTTTCCACATTTCTGAAGCATGACGTAATGGGGGGGTGTTATCTCTTTTGTCGAAAATCAGCCGTTTTTGCTCGAACATTAAATGCCTCCAAATGGTTTTTATTTCACTTCCCGAGCCCCTGGAAGCATGAAAATCACTTTAAACATGCTAATTTTAGCTCTAACACTGATGATCCACCTACAAATGTGAACTGACGTTCAAAAATAAAACATTTGAAAACGGACCATTTTCCACATTTCTGAAGCATGACGTAATGGGGGGGTGTTATCTCTTTTGTCGAAAATCAGCCGTTTTTGCTCGAACATTAAATGCCTCCAAATGGTATTTATTTCACTTCCCGAGCCCCTGGAAGCATGAAAATCACTTTAAACATGCTAATTTTAGCTCTAACACTGATGATCCACCTACAAATGTGAACTGACGTTCAAAAATAAAACATTTGAAAACGGTCCCTTTTCCACATTTCTGAAGCATGACGTAATGGGGGGGTGTTATCTCTTTTGTCGAAAATCAGCCGTTTTTGCTCGAACATTAAATGCCTCCAAATGGTATTTAATTAACTTCCCGAGCCTCTGGAAGCATGAAAATCACTTTAAACATGCTAATTTTAGCTCTAACACTGATGATCTACCTACAAATGTGAACTGACGTTCAAAAATAAAACATTTGAAAACAGACCATTTTCCACATTTCTGAAGCATGACGTAATGGGGGGGTGCTATCTCTTTTGTCGAAAATCAGCCGTTTTTGCTCGAACATTAAATGCCTCCAAATGGTATTTAATTAACTTCCCGGGGTGAAGAAACCCTTTTTGAGAACTCAGAGTGAGTAAATTGGCCATTTTCATGCACTTTTAACCATTCCATAAATCTTGTGTTTTGGGCCCCTGGAAGCATGAAAATCACTTTAAACATGCTAATTTTAGCTCTAACACTGATGATCCACCTACAAATGTGAACTGACGTTCAAAAATAAAACATTTGAAAACGGACCATTTTCCACATTTCTGAAGCATGACGTAATGGGGGGGGTGTTATCTCTTTTGTCGAAAATCAGCCGTTTTTGCTCGAACATTAAATGCCTCCAAATGGTACTTAATTAACTTCCCGGGGTGAAGAAACCCTTTTTGAGAACTCAGAGTGAGTAAATTGGCCATTTTCATGCACTTTTAACCATTCCATAAATCTTGTGTTTAGGGCCCCTGGAAGCATGAAAATCACTTTAAACATGCTAATTTTAGCTCTAACACTGATGATCCACCTACAAATGTGAACTGACGTTCAAAAATAAAACATTTGAAAACGGACCATTTTCCACATTTCTGAAGCATGACGTAATGGGGGGTGTTATCTCTTTTGTCGAAAATCAGCAGTTTTTGCTCGAACATTAAATGCCTCTAAATGGTATTTAATTAACTTCCCGAGCCCCTGGAAGCATGAAAATCACTTTAAACATGCTAATTTTAGCTCTAACACTGATGATCCACCTACAAATGTGAACTGACGTTCAAAAATAAAACATTTGAAAACTGACCATTTTCCACATTTCTGAAGCATGACGTAATGGGGGGTGTTATCTCTTTTGTCGAAAATCAGCCGTTTTTGCTCGAACATTAAATGCCTCCAAATGGTATTTAATTTACTTCCCGGGGTGAAGAAACCCTTTTTGAGAACTCAGAGTGAGTAAATTGGCCATTTTCATGCACTTTTAACCATTCCATAAATCTTGTGTTTTGGGCCCCTGGAAGCATGAAAATCACTTTAAACATGCTAATTTTAGCTCTAACACTGATGATCCACCTACAAATGTGAACTGACGTTCAAAAATAAAACATTTGAAAACGGACCATTTTCCACATTTCTGAAGCATGACGTAATGGGGGGGTGTTATCTCTTTTGTCGAAAATCAGCCGTTTTTGCTCGAACATTAAATGCCTCCAAATGGTATTTATTTCACTTCCCGAGCCCCTGGAAGCATGAAAATCACTTTAAACATGCTAATTTTAGCTCTAACACTGATGATCCACCTACAAATGTGAACTGACGTTCAAAAATAAAACATTTGAAAACGGACCATTTTCCACATTTCTGAAGCATGACGTAATGGGGGGGTGTTATCTCTTTTGTCGAAAATCAGCCGTTTTTGCTCGAACATTAAATGCCTCCAAATGGTATTTAATTAACTTCCCGGGGTGAAGAAACCCTTTTTGAGAACTCAGAGTGAGTAAATTGGCCATTTTCATGCACTTTTAACCATTCCATAAATCTTGTGTTTTGGGCCCCTGGAAGCATGAAAATCACTTTAAACATGCTAATTTTAGCTTTAACACTGATGATCCACCTACAAATGTGAACTGACGTTCAAAAATAAAACATTTGAAAACGGACCATTTTCCACATTTCTGAAGCATGACGTAATGGGGGGGTGTTATCTCTTTTGTCGAAAATCAGCCGTTTTTGCTCGAACATTAAATGCCTCCAAATGGTATTTAATTAACTTCCCGAGCCCCTGGAAGCATGAAAATCACTTTAAACATGCTAATTTTAGCTCTAACACTGATGATCCACCTACAAATGTGAACTGACGTTCAAAAATAAAACATTTGAAAACGGACCATTTTCCACATTTCTGAAGCATGACGTAATGGGGGGGTGTTATCTCTTTTGTCGAAAATCAGCCGTTTTTGCTCGAACATTAAATGCCTCCAAATGGTATTTATTTCACTTCCCGAGCCCCTGGAAGCATGAAAATCACTTTAAACATACTAATTTTAGCTCTAACACTGATGATCCACCTACAAATGTGAACTGACGTTCAAAAATAAAACATTTGAAAACGGACCATTTTCCACATTTCTGAAGCATGACGTAATGGGGGGTGTTATCTCTTTTGTCGAAAATCAGCCGTTTTTGCTCGAACATTAAATGCCTCCAAATGGTATTTAATTAACTTCCCGAGCCCCTGGAAGCATGAAAATCACTTTAAACATGCTAATTTTAGCTCTAACACTGATGATCCACCTACAAATGTGAACTGACGTTCAAAAATAAAACATTTGAAAACGGACCATTTTCCACATTTCTGAAGCATGACGTAATGGGGGGGTGTTATCTCTTTTGTCGAAAATCAGCCGTTTTTGCTCGAACATTAAATGCCTCCAAATGGTATTTAATTAACTTCCCGAGCCCCTGGAAGCATGACAATCACTTTAAACATGCTAATTTTAGCTCTAACACTGATGATCCACCTACAAATGTGAACTGACGTTCAAAAATAAAACATTTGAAAACGGACCATTTTCCACATTTCTGAAGCATGACGTAATGGGGGGGTGTTATCTCTTTTGTCGAAAATTAGCCGTTTTTGCTCGAACAATAAATGCCTCCAAATGGTATTTATTTCACTTCCCGAGCCCCTGGAAGCATGAAAATCACTTTAAACATGCTAATTTTAGCTCTAACACTGATGATCCACCTACAAATGTGAACTGACGTTCAAAAATAAAACATTTGAAAACGGACCATTTTCCACATTTCTGAAGCATGACGTAATGGGGGGGTGTTATCTCTTTTGTCGAAAATCAGCCGTTTTTGCTCGAACATTAAATGCCTCCAAATGGTATTTAATTAACTTCCCGGGGTGAAGAAACCCTTTTTGAGAACTCAGAGTGAGTAAATTGGCCATTTTCATGCACTTTTAACCATTCCATAAATCTTGTGTTTTGGGCCCCTGGAAGCATGAAAATCACTTTAAACATGCTAATTTTAGCTCTAACGCTGATGATCCACCTACAAATGTGATCTGACGTTCAAAAATAAAACATTTGAAAACGGACCATTTTCCACATTTCTGAAGCATGACGTAATGGGGGGGCGTTATCTCTTTTGTCGAAAATCAGCCGTTTTTGCTCGAACATTAAATGCCTCCAAATGGTATTTAATTAACTTCCCGAGCCCCTGGAAGCATGAAAATCACTTTAAACATGCTAATTTTAGCTCTAACACTGATGATCCACCTACAAATGTGAACTGACGTTCAAAAATAAAACATTTGAAAACGGACCATTTTCCACATTTCTGAAGCATGACGTAATGGGGGGGTGTTATCTCTTTTGTCGAAAATCAGCCGTTTTTGCTCGAACATTAAATGCCTCCAAATGGTATTTAATTAACTTCCCGAGCCCCTGGAAGCATGAAAATCACTTTAAACATGCTAATTTTAGCTCTAACACTGATGATCCACCTACAAATGTGAACTGACGTTCAAAAATAAAACATTTGAAAACGGACCATTTTCCACATTTCTGAAGCATGACGTAATGGGGGGTGTTATCTCTTTTGTCGAAAATCAGCCGTTTTTGCTCGAACATTAAATGCCTCCAAATGGTATTTAATTAACTTCCCGGGGTGAAGAAACCCTTTTTGAGAACTCAGAGTGAGTAAATTGGCCATTTTCATGCACTTTTAACCATTCCATAAATCTTGTGTTTAGGGCCCCTGGAAGCATGAAAATCACTTTAAACATGCTAATTTTAGCTCTAACACTGATGATCCACCTACAAATGTGAACTGACGTTCAAAAATAAAACATTTGAAAACGGACCATTTTCCACATTTCTGAAGCATGACGTAATGGGGGGGTGTTATCTCTTTTGTCGAAAATCAGCCGTTTTTGCTCGAACATTAAATGCCTCCAAATGGTATTTATTTCACTTCCCGAGCCCCTGGAAGCATGAAAATCACTTTAAACATGCTAATTTTAGCTCTAACACTGATGACCCACCTACAAATGTGAACTGACGTTCAAAAATAAAACATTTGAAAACGGACCATTTTCCACATTTCTGAAGCATGACGTAATGGGGGGTGTTATCTCTTTTGTCGAAAATCAGCCGTTTTTGCTCGAACATTAAATGCCTCCAAATGGTATTTAATTAACTTCCCGAGCCCCTGGAAGCATGAAAATCACTTTAAACATGCTAATTTTAGCTCTAACACTGATGATCCACCTACAAATGTGAACTGACGTTCAAAAATAAAACATTTGAAAACGGACCATTTTCCACATTTCTGAAGCATGACGTAATGGGGGGGTGTTATCTCTTTTGTCAAAAATCAGCCGTTTTTGCTCGAACATTAAATGCCTCCAAATGGTATTTAATTAACTTCCCGAGCCCCTGGAAGCATGAAAATCACTTTAAACATGCTAATTTTAGCTCTAACACTGATGATCCACCTACAAATGTGAACTGACGTTCAAAAATAAAACATTTGAAAACGGACCATTTTCCACATTTCTGAAGCATGACGTAATGGGGGGGTGTTATCTCTTTTGTCGAAAATCAGCCGTTTTTGCTCGAACATTAAATGCCTCCAAATGGTATTTAATTAACTTCCCGAGCCCCTGGAAGCATGACAATCACTGTAAACATGCTAATTTTAGCTCTAGCACTGATGATCCACCTACAAATGTGAACTGACGTTCAAAAATAAAACATTTGAAAACGGACCATTTTCCACATTTCTGAAGCATGACGTAATGGGGGGGTGTTATCTCTTTTGTCGAAAATTAGCCGTTTTTGCTCGAACAATAAATGCCTCCAAATGGTATTTATTTCACTTCCCGAGCCCCTGGAAGCATGAAAATCACTTTAAACATGCTAATTTTAGCTCTAACACTGATGATCCACCTACAAATGTGAACTGACGTTCAAAAATAAAACATTTGAAAACGGACCATTTTCCACATTTCTGAAGCATGACGTAATGGGGGGGTGTTATCTCTTTTGTCGAAAATCAGCCGTTTTTGCTCGAACATTAAATGCCTCCAAATGGTATTTAATTAACTTCCCGGGGTGAAGAAACCCTTTTTGAGAACTCAGAGTGAGTAAATTGGCCATTTTCATGCACTTTTAACCATTCCATAAATCTTGTGTTTTGGGCCCCTGGAAGCATGAAAATCACTTTAAACATGCTAATTTTAGCTCTAACGCTGATGATCCACCTACAAATGTGAACTGACGTTCAAAAATAAAACATTTGAAAACGGACCATTTTCCACATTTCTGAAGCATGACGTAATGGGGGGGTGTTATCTCTTTTGTCGAAAATCAGCCGTTTTTGCTCGAACATTAAATGCCTCCAAATGGTATTTAATTAACTTCCCGAGCCCCTGGAAGCATGAAAATCACTTTAAACATGCTAATTTTAGCTCTAACACTGATGATCCACCTACAAATGTGAACTGACGTTCAAAAATAAAACATTTGAAAACGGACCATTTTCCACATTTCTGAAGCATGACGTAATGGGGGGGTGTTATCTCTTTTGTCGAAAATCAGCCGTTTTTGCTCGAACATTAAATGCCTCCAAATGGTATTTAATTAACTTCCCGAGCCCCTGGAAGCATGAAAATCACTTTAAACATGCTAATTTTAGCTCTAACACTGATGATCCACCTACAAATGTGAACTGACGTTCAAAAATAAAACATTTGAAAACGGACCATTTTCCACATTTCTGAAGCATGACGTAATGGGGGGTGTTATCTCTTTTGTCGAAAATCAGCCGTTTTTGCTCGAACATTAAATGCCTCCAAATGGTATTTAATTAACTTCCCGGGGTGAAGAAACCCTTTTTGAGAACTCAGAGTGAGTAAATTGGCCATTTTCATGCACTTTTAACCATTCCATAAATCTTGTGTTTAGGGCCCCTGGAAGCATGAAAATCACTTTAAACATGCTAATTTTAGCTATAACACTGATGATCCACCTACAAATGTGAACTGACGTTCAAAAATAAAACATTTGAAAACGGACCATTTTCCACATTTCTGAAGCATGACGTAATGGGGGGGTGTTATCTCTTTTGTCGAAAATCAGCCGTTTTTGCTGGAACATTAAATGGCTCCAAATGGTATTTAATTAACTTCCCGGGGTGAAGAAACCCTTTTTGAGAACTCAGAGTGAGTATATTGTCCATTTTCATGCACTTTTAACCATTCCATAAATCTTGTGTTTAGGGCCCCTGGAAGCATGAAAATCACTTTAAACATGCTAATTTTAGCTCTAACACTGATGATCCACCTACAAATGTGAACTGACGTTCAAAAATAAAACATTTGAAAACGGACAATTTCCCACATTTCTGAAGCATGACGTAATGGGGGGGTGTTATCTCTTTTGTCGAAAATCAGCCGTTTTTGCACGAACATTAAATGCCTCCAAATGGTATTTAATTAACTTCCCGAGCCCCTGGAAGCATGAAAATCACTTTAAACATGCTAATTTTAGCTCTAACACCAATGATCCACCTACAAATGTGAACTGACGTTCAAAAATAAAACATTTGAAAACGGACCATTTTCCACATTTCTGAAGCATGACGTAATGGGGGGGTGTTATCTCTTTTGTCGAAAATCAGCCGTTTTTGCTCGAACATTAAATGCCTCCAAATGGTATTTATTTCACTTCCCGAGCCCCTGGAAGCATGAAAATCACTTTAAACATGCTAATTTTAGCTCTAACACTGATGATCCACCTACAAATGTGAACTGACGTTCAAAAATAAAACATTTGAAAATGGACCATTTTCCACATTTCTGAAGCATGACGTAATGGGGGGGTGTTATCTCTTTTGTCGAAAATCAGCCATTTTTGCTCGAACATTAAATGCCTCCAAATGGTATTTAATTAACTTCCCGGGGTGAAGAAACCCTTTTTGAGAACTCAGAGTGAGTAAATTGGCCATTTTCATGCACTTTTAACCATTCCATAAATCTTGTGTTTTGGGCCCCTGGAAGCATGAAAATCACTTTAAACATGCTAATTTTAGCTCTAACACTGATGATCCACCTACAAATGTGAACTGACGTTCAAAAATAAAACATTTGAAAACGGACCATTTTCCACATTTCTGAAGCATGACGTAATGGGGGGATGTTATCTCTATTGTCGAAAATCAGCCGTTTTTGCTCGAACATTAAATGCCTCCAAATGGTATTTAATTAACTTCCCGAGCCCCTGGAAGCATGAAAATCACTTTAAACATACTAATTTTAGCTCTAACACTGATGATCCACCTACAAATGTGAACTGACGTTCAAAAATAAAACATTTGAAAACTGACCATTTTCCACATTTCTGAAGCATGACGTAATGGGGGGGTGTTATCTCTTTTGTCGAAAATCAGCTGTTTTTGCTCAAACATTAAATGCCTCCAAATGGTATTTATTTCACTTCCCGAGCCCCTGGAAGCATGAAAATCACTTTAAACATGCTAATTTTAGCTCTAACACTGATGATCCACCTACAAATGTGAACTGACGTTCAAAAATAAAACATTTGAAAACGGACCATTTTCCACATTTCTGAAGCATGACGTAATGGGGGGGTGTTATCTCTTTTGTCCAAAATCAGCCGTTTTTGCTCGAACATTAAATGCCTCCAAATGGTATTTAATTAACTTCCCGGGGTGAAGAAACCCTTTTTGAGAACTCAGAGTGAGTAAATTGGCCATTTTCATGCACTTTTAACCATTCCATAAATCTTGTGTTTTGGGCCCCTGGAAGCATGAAAATCACTTTAAACATGCTAATTTTAGCTCTAACACTGATGATCCACCTACAAATGTGAACTGACGTTCAAAAATAAAACATTTGAAAACGGACCATTTTCCACATTTCTGAAGCATGACGTAATGGGGGGGTGTTATCTCTTTTGTCCAAAATCAGCCGTTTTTGCTCGAACATTAAATGCCTCCAAATGGTATTTAATTAACTTCCCGGGGTGAAGAAACCCTTTTTGAGAACTCAGAGTGAGTAAATTGGCCATTTTCATGCACTTTTAACCATTCCATAAATCTTGTGTTTTAGGCCCCTGGAAGCATGAAAATCACTTTAAACATGGTAATTTTAGCTCTAACACTGATGATCCACCTACAAATGTGAACTGACGTTCAAAAATAAAACATTTGAAAACGGACCATTTTCCACATTTCTGAAGCATGACGTAATGGGGGGGTGTTATCTCTTTTGTCGAAAATCAGCCGTTTTTGCTGGAACATTAAATGCCTCCAAATGGTATTTAATTAACTTCCCGGGGTGAAGAAACCCTTTTTGAGAACTCAGAGTGAGTAAATTGGCCATTTTCATGCACTTTTACCATTCCATAAATCTTGTGTTTTGGGCCCCTGGAAGCATGAAAATCACTTTAAACATGCTAATTTTAGCTCTAACACTGATGATCCACCTACAAATGTGAACTGACGTTCAAAAATAAAACATTTGAAAACGGACCATTTTCCACATTTCTGAAGCATGACGTAATGGGGGGTGTTATCTCTTTTGTCGAAAATCAGCCGTTTTTGCTCGAACATTAAATGCCTCCAAATGGTATTTAATTAACTTCCCGAGCCCCTGAAAGCATGAAAATCACTTTAAACATGCTAATTTTAGCTCTAACACTGATGATCCACCTACAAATGTGAACTGACGTTCAAAAATAAAACATTTGAAAACGGACCATTTTCCACATTTCTGAAGCATGACGTAATGGGGGGGTGTTATCTCTTTTGTCGAAAATCAGCCGTTTTTGCTCGAACATTAAATGCCTCCAAATGGTATTTAATTAACTTCCCGGGGTGAAGAAACCCTTTTTCAGAACTCAGAGTGAGTAAATTGGCCATTTTCATGCACTTTTAACCATTCCATAAATCTTGTGTTTAGGGCCCCTGGAAGCATGAAAATCACTTTAAACATGCTAATTTTAGCTCTAACACTGATGATCCACCTACAAATGTGAACTGACGTTCAAAAATAAAACATTTGAAAACGGACCATTTTCCACATTTCTGAAGCATGACGTAATGGGGGGGTGTTATCTCTTTTGTCGAAAATCAGCCGTTTTTGCTCGAACATTAAATGCCTCCAAATGGTATTTAATTAACTTCCCGAGCCCCTGGAAGCATGAAAATCACTTTAAACATGCTAATTTTAGCTCTAACACTGATGATCCACCTACAAATGTGAACTGACGTTCAAAAATAAAACATTTGAAAACGGACCATTTTCCACATTTCTGAAGCATGACGTAATGGGGGGGGGTGTTATCTCTTTTGTCGAAAATCAGCTGTTTTTGCTCGAACATTAAATGCCTCGAAATGGTATTTAATTAACTTCCTGAGCCCCTGGAAGCATGAAAATCACTTTAAACATGCTGATTTTAGCTCTAACACTGATGATCCACCTACAAATGTGAACTGACGTTCAAAAATAAAACATTTGAAAACGGACCATTTTCCACATTTCTGAAGCATGACGTAATGGGGGGGTGTTATCTCTTTTGTCCAAAATCAGCCGTTTTTGCTCGAACATTAAATGCCTCCAAATGGTATTTAATTAACTTCCCGGGGTGAAGAAACCCTTTTTGAGAACTCAGAGTGAGTAAATTGGCCATTTTCATGCACTTTTAACCATTCCATAAATCTTGTGTTTTGGGCCCCTGGAAGCATGAAAATCACTTTAAACATGCTAATTTTAGCTCTAACACTGATGATCCACCTACAAATGTGAACTGACGTTCAAAAATAAAACATTTGAAAACGGACCATTTTCCAGATTTCTGAAGCATGACGTAATGGGGGGGTGTTATCTCTTTTGTCGAAAATCAGCCGTTTTTGCTCGAACATTAAATGCCTCCAAATGGTATTTAATTAACTTCCCGGGGTGAAGAAACCCTTTTTGAGAACTCAGAGTGAGTAAATTGGCCATTTTCATGCACTTTTAACCATTCCATAAATCTTGTGTTTTAGGCCCCTGGAAGCATGAAAATCACTTTAAACATGCTAATTTTAGCTCTAACACTGATGATCCACCTACAAATGTGAACTGACGTTCAAAAATAAAACATTTGAAAACGGACCATTTTCCACATTTCTGAAGCATGACGTAATGGGGGGTGTTATCTCTTTTGTCGAAAATCAGCCGTTTTTGCTCGAACATTAAATGCCTCCAAATGGTATTTAATTAACTTCCCGAGCCCCTGAAAGCATGAAAATCACTTTAAACATGCTAATTTTAGCTCTAACACTGATGATCCACCTACAAATGTGAACTGACGTTCAAAAATAAAACATTTGAAAACGGACCATTTTCCACATTTCTGAAGCATGACGTAATGGGGGGGTGTTATCTCTTTTGTCGAAAATCAGCCGTTTTTGCTCGAACATTAAATGCCTCCAAATGGTATTTAATTAACTTCCCGGGGTGAAGAAACCCTTTTTGAGAACTCAGAGTGAGTAAATTGGCCATTTTCATGCACTTTTAACCATTCCATAAATCTTGTGTTTAGGGCCCCTGGAAGCATGAAAATCACTTTAAACATGCTAATTTTAGCTCTAACACTGATGATCCACCTACAAATGTGAACTGACGTTCAAAAATAAAACATTTGAAAACGGACCATTTTCCACATTTCTGAAGCATGACGTAATGGGGGGGTGTTATCTCTTTTGTCGAAAATCAGCCTTTTTGTGCTCGAACATTAAATGCCTCCAAATGGTATTTATTTCACTTCCCGAGCCCCTGGAAGCATGAAAATCACTTTAAACATGCTAATTTTAGCTCTAACACTGATGATCCACCTACAAATGTGAACTGACGTTCAAAAATAAAACATTTGAAAACGGACCATTTTCCACATTTCTGAAGCATGACGTAATGGGGGGGTGTTATCTCTTTTGTCGAAAATCAGCCGTTTTTGCTCGAACATTAAATGCCTCCAAATGGTATTTAATTAACTTCCCTAGCCCCTGGAAGCATGAAAATCACTTTAAACATGCTAATTTTAGCTCTAACACTGATGATCCACCTACAAATGTGAACTGACGTTCAAAAATAAAACATTTGAAAACGGACCATTTTCCACATTTCTGAAGCATGACGTAATGGGGGGGTGTTATCTCTTTTGTCGAAAATCAGCCGTTTTTGCTCGAACATTAAATGCCTCCAAATGGTATTTAATTAACTTCCCGAGCCCCTGGAAGCATGAAAATCACTTTAAACATGCTAATTTTAGCTCTAACACTGATGATCCACCTACAAATGTGAACTGACGTTCAAAAATAAAACATTTGAAAACGGACCATTTTCCACATTTCTGAAGCATGACGTAATGGGGGGTGTTATCTCTTTTGTCGAAAATCAGCTGTTTTTGCTGGAACATTAAATGCCTCCAAATGGTATTTAATTAACTTCCCGGGGTGAAGAAACCCTTTTTGAGAACTCAGAGTGAGTAAATTGGCCATTTTAATGCACTTTTAACCATTCCATAAATCTTGTGTTTTGGGCCCCTGGAAGCATGAAAATCACTTTAAACATGCTAATTTTAGCTCTAACACTGATGATCCACCTACAAATGTGAACTGACGTTCAAAAATAAAACATTTGAAAACGGACCATTTTCCACATTTCTGAAGCATGACGTAATGGGGGGTGTTATCTCTTTTGTCGAAAATCAGCCGTTTTTGCTCGAACATTAAATGCCTCCAAATGGTATTTAATTAACTTCCCGAGCCCCTGAAAGCATGAAAATCACTTTAAACATGCTAATTTTAGCTCTAACACTGATGATCCACCTACAAATGTGAACTGACGTTCAAAAATAAAACATTTGAAAACGGACCATTTTCCACATTTCTGAAGCATGACGTAATGGGGGGGTGTTATCTCTTTTGTCAAAAATCAGCCGTTTTTGCTCGAACATTAAATGCCTCCAAATGGTATTTAATTAACTTCCCGAGCCCCTGGAAGCATGAAAATCACTTTAAACATGCTAATTTTAGCTCTAACACTGATGATCCACCTACAAATGTGAACTGACGTTCAGAAATAAAACATTTGAAAACGGACCATTTTCCACATTTCTGAAGCATGACGTAATGGGGGGGTTTTATCTCTTTTGTCGAAAATCAGCCGTTTTTGCTCGAACATTAAATGCCTCCAAATGGTATTTAAATAACTTCCCGGGGTGAAGAAACCCTTTTTGAGAACTCAGAGTGAGTAAATTGGCCATTTTCATGCACTTTTAACCATTCCATAAATCTTGTGTTTTGGGCCCCTGGAAGCATGAAAATCACTTTAAACATGCTAATTTTAGCTCTAACACTGATGATCCACCTACAAATGTGAACTGACGTTCAAAAATAAAACATTTGAAAACGGACCATTTTCCACATTTCTGAAGCATGACGTAATGGGGGGGTGTTATCTCTTTTGTCGAAAATCAGCCGTTTTTGCTCGAACATTAAATGCCTCCAAATGGTATTTAATTAACTTCCCGGGGTGAAGAAACCCTTTTTGAGAACTCAGAGTGAGTAAATTGGCCATTTTCATGCACTTTTAACCATTCCATAAATCTTGTGTTTTGGGCCCCTGGAAGCATGAAAATCACTTTAAACATGCTAATTTTAGCTCTAACACTGATGATCCACCTACAAATGTGAACTGACGTTCAAAAATAAAACATTTGAAAACGGACCATTTTCCACATTTCTGAAGCATGACGTAATGGGGGGATTTTATCTCTATTGTCGAAAATCAGCCGTTTTTGCTCGAACATTAAATGCCTCCAAATGGTATTTAATTAACTTCCCGAGCCCCTGGAAGCATGAAAATCACTTTAAACATGCAAATTTTAGCTCTAACACTGATGATCCACCTACAAATGTGAACTGACGTTCAAAAATAAAACATTTGAAAACGGACCATTTTCCACATTTCTCAAGCATGACGTAATGGGTGGGTGTTATCTCTTTTGTCGAAAATCAGCCGTTTTTGCTCGAACATTAAATGCCTCCAAATGGTATTTATTTCACTTCCCGAGCCCCTGGAAGCATGAAAATCACTTTAAACATGCTAATTTTAGCTCTAACACTGATGATCCACCTACAAATGTGAACTGACGTTCAAAAATAAAACATTTGAAAACGGACCATTTTCCACATTTCTGAAGCATGACGTAATGGGGGGGTGTTATCTCTTTTGTCGAAAATCAGCCGTTTTTGCTCGAACATTAAATGCCTCCAAATGGTATTTAATTAACTTCCCGGGGTGAAGAAACCCTTTTTGAGAACTCACAGTGAGTAAATTGGCCATTTTCATGCACTTTTAACCATTCCTTAATCTTGTGTTTTGGGCCCCTGGAAGCATGAAAATCACTTTAAACATGCTAATTTTAGCTCTAACACTGATGATCCACCTACAAATGTGAACTGACGTTCAAAAATAAAACATTTGAAAACGGACCATTTTCCACATTTCTGAAGCATGACGTAATGGGGGGGTGTTATCTCTTTTGTCGAAAATCAGCCGTTTTTGCTCGAACATTAAATGCCTCCAAATGGTATTTATTTAACTTCCCGAGCCCCTGGAAGCATGAAAATCACTTTAAACATGCTAATTTTAGCTCTAACACTGATGATCCACCTACAAATGTGAACTGACGTTCAAAAATAAAACATTTGAAAACGGACCATTTTCCACATTTCTGAAGCATGATGTAATGGGGGGTGTTATCTCTTTTGTCGAAAATCAGCCGTTTTTGCTCGAACATTAAATGCCTCCAAATGGTATTTAATTAACTTCCCGAGCCCCTGGAAGCATGAAAATCACTTTAAACATGCTAATTTTAGCTCTAACACTGATGATCCACCTACAAATGTGAACTGACGTTCAAAAATAAAACATTTGAAAACGGACCATTTTCCACATTTCTGAAGCGTATCTCTTTTGTCGAAAATCAGCCGTTTTTGCTCGAACATTAAATGCCTCCAAATGGTATTTAAATAACTTCCCGGGGTGAAGAAACCCTTTTTGAGAACTCAGAGTGAGTAAATTGGCCATTTTCATGCACTTTTAACCATTCCATAAATCTTGTGTTTTGGGCCCCTGGAAGCATGAAAATCACTTTAAACATGCTAATTTTAGCTCTAACACTGATGATCCACCTACAAATGTGAACTGACGTTCAAAAATAAAACATTTGAAAACGGACCATTTTCCACATTTCTGAAGCATGACGTAATGGGGGGGTGTTATCTCTTTTGTCGAAAATCAGCCGTTTTTGCTCGAACATTAAATGCCTCCAAATGGTATTTAATTAACTTCCCGGGGTGAAGAAACCCTTTTTGAGAACTCAGAGTGAGTAAATTGGCCATTTTCATGCACTTTTAACCATTCCATAAATCTTGTGTTTTGGGCCCCTGGAAGCATGAAAATCACTTTAAACATGCTAATTTTAGCTCTAACACTGATGATCCACCTACAAATGTGAACTGACGTTCAAAAATAAAACATTTGAAAACGGACCATTTTCCAGATTTCTGAAGCATGACGTAATGGGGGGGTGTTATCTCTTTTGTCGAAAATCAGCCGTTTTTGCTCGAACATTAAATGACTCCAAATGGTATTTAATTAACTTCCCGAGCCCCTGGAAGCATGAAAATCACTTTAAACATGCTAATTTTAGCTCTAACACTGATGATCCACCTACAAATGTGAACTGACGTTCAAAAATAAAACATTTGAAAATGGACCATTTTCCACATTTCTGAAGCATGACGTAATGGGGGGGTGTTATCTCTTTTGTCGAAAATCAGCCGTTTTTGCTCGAACATTAAATGCCTCCAAATGGTATTTAATTAACTTCCCGGGGTGAAGAAACCCTTTTTGAGAACTCAGAGTGAGTAAATTGGCCATTTTCATGCACTTTTAACCATTCCATAAATCTTGTGTTTTGGGCCCCTGGAAGCATGAAAATCACTTTAAACATGCTAATTTTAGCTCTAACACTGATGATCCACCTACAAATGTGAACTGACGTTCAAAAATAAAACATTTGAAAACGGACCATTTTCCACATTTCTGAAGCATGACGTAATGGGGGGTGTTATCTCTTTTGTCGAAAATCAGCCGTTTTTGCTCGAACATTAAATGCCTCCAAATGGTATTTAATTAACTTCCCGAGCCCCTGGAAGCATGAAAATCACTTTAAACATGCTAATTTTAGCTCTAACACTGATGATCCACCTACAAATGTGAACTGACGTTCAAAAATAAAACATTTGAAAACGGACCATTTTCCACATTTCTGAAACATGACGTAATGGGGGGGTGTTATCTCTTTTGTCGAAAATCAGCCATTTTTGCTCGAACATTAAATGCCTCCAAATGGTATTTAATTAACTTCCCGGGGTGAAGAAACCCTTTTTGAGAACTCAGAGTGAGTAAATTGGCCATTTTCATGCACTTTTAACCATTCCATAAATCTTGTGTTTTGGGCCCCTGGAAGCATGAAAATCACTTTAAACATGCTAATTTTAGCTCTAACACTGATGATCCACCTACAACTGTGAACTGACGTTCAAAAATAAAACATTTGAAAACGGACCATTTTCCACATTTCTGAAGCATGACGTAATGGGGGGGTGTTATCTCTTTTGTCGAAAATCAGCCGTTTTTGCTCGAACATTAAATGCCTACAAATGGTATTTATTTCACTTCCCGAGCCCCTGGAAGCATGAAAATCACTTTAAACATGCTAATTTTAGCTCTAACACTGATGATCCACCTACAAATGTGAACTGACGTTCAAAAATAAAACATTTGAAAACAGACCATTTTCCACATTTCTGAAGCATGACGTAATGGGGGGGCGTTATCTCTTTTGTCGAAAATCAGCCGTTTTTGCTCGAACATTAAATGCCTCCAAATGGTATTTAATTAACTTCCCGGGCTGAAGAAACCCTTTTTGAGAACTCAGAGTGAGTAAATTGGCCATTTTCATGCACTTTTACCCATTCCATAAATCTTGTGTTTTGGGCCCCTGGAAGCATGAAAATAACTTTAAACATGCTAATTTTAGCTCTAACACTGATGATCCACCTACAAATGTGAACTGACGTTCAAAAATAAAACATTTGAAAACGGACCATTTTCCACATTTCTGAAGCATGACGTAATGGGGGGTGTTATCTCTTTTGTGGAAAATCAGCCGTTTTTGCTCGAACAATAAATGCCTCCAAATGGTATTTATTTCACTTCCCGAGCCCCTGGAAGCATGAAAATCACTTTAAACATGCTAATTTTAGCTCTAACACTGATGATCCACCTACAAATGTGAACTGACGTTCAAAAATAAAACATTTGAAAACGGACCATTTTCCACATTTCTGAAGCATGACGTAATGGGGGGGTGTTATCTCTTTTGTCGAAAATCAGCCGTTTTTGCTCGAACATTAAATGCCTCCAAATGGTATTTAATTAACTTCCCGGGGTGAAGAAACCCTTTTTGAGAACTCAGAGTGAGTAAATTGGCCATTTTCATGCACTTTTAACCATTCCATAAATCTTGTGTTTTGGGCCCCTGGAAGCATGAAAATCACTTTAAACATGCTAATTTTAGCTCTAACACTGATGATCCACCTACAACTGTGAACTGACGTTCAAAAATAAAACATTTGAAAACGGACCATTTTCCACATTTCTGAAGCATGACGTAATGGGGGGGTGTTATCTCTTTTGTCGAAAATCAGCCGTTTTTGCTCGAACATTAAATGCCTCCAAATGGTATTTAATTAACTTCCCTAGCCCCTGGAAGCATGAAAATCACTTTAAACATGCTAATTTTAGCTCTAACACTGATGATCCACCTACAAATGTGAACTGACGTTCAAAAATAAAACATTTGAAAACGGACCATTTTCCACATTTCTGAAGCATGACGTAATGGGGGGGTGTTATCTCTTTTGTCGAAAATCAGCCGTTTTTGCTCGAACATTAAATGCCTCCAAATGGTATTTAATTAACTTCCCGAGCCCCTGGAAGCATGAAAATCACTTTAAACATGCTAATTTTAGCTCTAACACTGATGATCCACCTACAAATGTGAACTGACGTTCAAAAATAAAACATTTGAAAACGGACCATTTTCCACATTTCTGAAGCATGACGTAATGGGGGGGTGTTATCTCTTTTGTCGAAAATCAGCCGTTTTTGCTCGAACATTAAATGACTCCAAATGGTATTTATTTCACTTCCCGAGCCCCTGGAAGCATGAAAATCACTTTAAACATGCTAATTTTAGCTCTAACACTGATGATCCACCTACAAATGTGAACTGACGTTCAAAAATAAAACATTTGAAAACGGACCATTTTCCACATTTCTGAAGCATGACGTAATGGGGGGGTGTTATCTCTTTTGTCGAAAATCAGCCGTTTTTGCTCGAACATTAAATGCCTCCAAATGGTATTTAATTAACTTCCCGAGCCCCTGGAAGCATGACAATCACTTTAAACATGCTAATTTTAGCTCTAACACTGATGATCCACCTACAAATGTGAACTGACGTTCAAAAATAAAACATTTGAAAACGGACCATTTTCCACATTTCTGAAGCATGACTTAATGGGGGGGTGTTATCTCTTTTGTCGAAAATCAGCCGTTTTTGCTCGAACATTAAATGCCTCCAAATGGTATTTATTTCACTTCCCGAGCCCCTGGAAGCATGAAAATCACTTTAAACATGCTAATTTTACCTCTAACACTGATGATCCACCTACAAATGTGAACTGACGTTCAAAAATAAAACATTTGAAAACGGACCATTTTCCACATTTCTGAAGCATGACGTAATGGGGGGGTGTTATCTCTTTTGTCGAAAATCAGCCGTTTTTGCTCGAACATTAAATGCCTCCAAATGGTATTTAATTAACTTCCCGGGGTGAAGAAACCCTTTTTGAGAACTCAGAGTGAGTAAATTGGCCATTTTCATGCACTATTAACCATTCCATAAATCTTGTGTTTTGGGCCCCTGGAAGCATGAAAATCACTTTAAACATGCTAATTTTAGATCTAACACTCATGATCCACCTACAAATGTGAACTGACGTTCAAAAATAAAACATTTGAAAACGGACCATTTTCCACATTTCTGAAGCATCACGTAATGGGGGGGTGTTATCTCTTTTGTCGAAAATCAGCCGTTTTTGCTCGAACATTAAATGCCTCCAAATGGTTTTTATTTCACTTCCCGAGCCCCAGGAAGCATGAAAATCACTTTAAACATGCTAATTTTAGCTCTAACACTGATGATCCACCTACAAATGTGAACTGACGTTCAAAAATAAAACATTTGAAAACGGACCATTTTCCACATTTCTGAAGCATGACGTAATGGGGGGGTGTTATCTCTTTTGTCGAAAATCAGCCGTTTTTGCTCGAACATTAAATGACTCCAAATGGTATTTATTTCACTTCCCGAGCCCCTGGAAGCATGAAAATCACTTTAAACATGCTAATTTTAGCTCTAACACTGATGATCCACCTACAAATGTGAACTGACGTTCAAAAATAAAACATTTGAAAACTGACCATTTTCCACATTTCTGAAGCATGACGTAATGGGGGGGTGTTATCTCTTTTGTCGAAAATCAGCCGTTTTTGCTTGAGCATTAAATGCCTCCAAATGGTATTTAATTAACTTCCCGAGCCCCTGGAAGCATGAAAATCACTTTAAACATGCTAATTTTAGCTCTAACACTGATGATCCACCTACAAATGTGAACTGACGTTCAAAAATAAAACATTTGAAAACGGACCATTTTCCACATTTCTGAAGCATGATGTAATGGGGGGGTGTTATCTCTTTTGTCGAAAATCAGCCGTTTTTGCTCGAACATTAAATGCCTCCAAATGGTATTTAATTAACTTCCCGAGCCCCTGGAAGCATGAAAATCACTTTAAACATGCTAATTTTAGCTCTAACACTGATGATCCACCTACAAATGTGAACTGACGTTCAAAAATAAAACATTTGAAAACGGACCATTTTCCACATTTCTGAAGCATGACGTAATGGGGGGGTGTTATCTCTTTTGTCGAAAATCAGCCGTTTTTGCTCGAACATTAAATGCCTCCAAATGGTATTTAATTAACTTCCCGAGCCCCTGGAAGCATGACAATCACTTTAAACATGCTAATTTTAGCTCTAACACTGATGATCCACCTACAAATGTGAACTGACGTTCAAAAATAAAACATTTGAAAACGGACCATTTTCCACATTACTGAAGCATGACTTAATGGGGGGGTGTTATCTCTTTTGTCGAAAATCAGCCGTTTTTGCTCGAACATTAAATGCCTCCAAATGGTATTTATTTCACTTCCCGAGCCCCTGGAAGCATGAAAATCACTTTAAACATGCTAATTTTACCTCTAACACTGATGATCCACCTACAAATGTGAACTGACGTTCAAAAATAAAACATTTGAAAACGGACCATTTTCCACATTTCTGAAGCATGACGTAATGGGGGGGTGTTATCTCTTTTGTCGAAAATCAGCCGTTTTTGCTCGAACATTAAATGCCTCCAAATGGTATTTAATTAACTTCCCGGGGTGAAGAAACCCTTTTTGAGAACTCAGAGTGAGTAAATTGGCCATTTTCATGCACTATTAACCATTCCATAAATCTTGTGTTTTGGGCCCCTGGAAGCATGAAAATCACTTTAAACATGCTAATTTTAGATCTAACACTCATGATCCACCTACAAATGTGAACTGACGTTCAAAAATAAAACATTTGAAAACGGACCATTTTCCACATTTCTGAAGCATGACGTAATGGGGGGGTGTTATCTCTTTTGTCGAAAATCAGCCGTTTTTGCTCGAACATTAAATGCCTCCAAATGGTTTTTATTTCACTTCCCGAGCCCCAGGAAGCATGAAAATCACTTTAAACATGCTAATTTTAGCTCTAACACTGATGATCCACCTACAAATGTGAACTGACGTTCAAAAATAAAACATTTGAAAACGGACCATTTTCCACATTTCTGAAGCATGACGTAATGGGGGGGTGTTATCTCTTTTGTCGAAAATCAGCCGTTTTTGCTCGAACATTAAATGCCTCCAAATGGTATTTATTTCACTTCCCGAGCCCCTGGAAGCATGAAAATCACTTTAAACATGCTAATTTTAGCTCTAACACTGATGATCCACCTACAAATGTGAACTGACGTTCAAAAATAAAACATTTGAAAACGGTCCCTTTTCCACATTTCTGAAGCATGACGTAATGGGGGGGTGTTATCTCTTTTGTCGAAAATCAGCCGTTTTTGCTCGAACATTAAATGCCTCCAAATGGTATTTAATTAACTTCCCGAGCCTCTGGAAGCATGAAAATCACTTTAAACATGCTAATTTTAGCTCTAACACTGATGATCCACCTACAAATGTGAACTGACGTTCAAAAATAAAACATTTGAAAACAGACCATTTTCCACATTTCTGAAGCATGACGTAATGGGGGGGTGTTATCTCTTTTGTCGAAAATCTGCCGTTTTTGCTCGAACATTAAATGCCTCCAAATGGTATTTAATTAACTTCCCGGGGTGAAGAAACCCTTTTTGAGAACTCAGAGTGAGTAAATTGGCCATTTTCATGCACTTTTAACCATTCCATAAATCTTGTGTTTTGGGCCCCTGGAAGCATGAAAATCACTTTAAACATGCTAATTTTAGCTCTAACACTGATGATCCACCTACAAATGTGAACTGACTTTCAAAAATAAAACATTTGAAAACGGACCATTTTCCACATTTCTGAAGCATGACGTAATGGGGGGGTGTTATCTCTTTTGTCGAAAATCAGCCGTTTTTGCTCGAACATTAAATGCCTCCAAATGGTATTTAATTAACTTCCCGAGCCCCTGGAAGCATGAAAATCACTTTAAACATGCTAATTTTAGCTCTAACACTGATGATCCACCTACAAATGTGAACTGACGTTCAAAAATAAAACATTTGAAAACGGACCATTTTCCACATTTCTAAAGCATGACGTAATGGGGGGGGTGTTATCTCTTTTGTCGAAAATCAGCCGTTTTTGCTCGAACATTAAATGCCTCCAAATGGTATTTAATTAACTTCCCGGGGTGAAGAAACCCTTTTTGAGAACTCAGAGTGAGTAAATTGGCCATTTTCATGCACTTTTAACCATTCCATAAATCTTGTGTTTTGGGCCCCTGGAAGCATGAAAATCACTTTAAACATGCTAATTTTAGCTCTAACACTGATGATCCACCTACAAATGTGAACTGACGTTCAAAAATAAAACATTTGAAAACGGACCATTTTCCACATTTCTGAAGCATGACGTAATGGGGGGGTGTTATCTCTTTTGTCGAAAATCAGCCGTTTTTGCTCGAACATTAAATGCCTCCAAATGGTACTTAATTAACTTCCCGGGGTGAAGAAACCCTTTTTGAGAACTCAGAGTGAGTAAATTGGCCATTTTCATGCACTTTTAACCATTCCATAAATCTTGTGTTTAGGGCCCCTGGAAGCATGAAAATCACTTTAAACATGCTAATTTTAGCTCTAACACTGATGATCCACCTACAAATGTGAACTGACGTTCAAAAATAAAACATTTGAAAACGGACCATTTTCCACATTTCTGAAGCATGACGTAATGGGGGGTGTTATCTCTTTTGTCGAAAATCAGCCGTTTTTGCTCGAACATTAAATGCCTCCAAATGGTATTTATTTCACTTCCCGAGCCCCTGGAAGCATGAAAATCACTTTAAACATGCTAATTTTAGCTCTAACACTGATGATCCACCTACAAATGTGAACTGACGTTCAAAAATAAAACATTTGAAAACGGACCATTTTCCACATTTCTGAAGCATGACGTAATGGGGGGGTGTTATCTCTTTTGTCGAAAATCAGCCGTTTTTGCTCGAACATTAAATGCCTCCAAATGGTATTTAATTAACTTCCCGGGGTGAAGAAACCCTTTTTGAGAACTCAGAGTGAGTAAATTGGCCATTTTCATGCACTTTTAACCATTCCATAAATCTTGTGTTTTGGGCCCCTGGAAGCATGAAAATCACTTTAAACATGCTAATTTTAGCTCTAACACTGATGATCCACCTACAAATGTGAACTGACGTTCAAAAATAAAACATTTGAAAACGGACCATTTTCCACATTTCTGAAGCATGACGTAATGGGGGGGTGTTATCTCTTTTGTCGAAAATCAGCCGTTTTTGCTCGAACATTAAATGCCTCCAAATGGTATTTAATTAACTTCCCGAGCCCCTGGAAGCATGAAAATCACTTTAAACATGCTAATTTTAGCTCTAACACTGATGATCCACCTACAAATGTGAACTGACGTTCAAAAATAAAACATTTGAAAACGGACCATTTTCCACATTTCTGAAGCATGACGT
Source organism: Lissotriton vulgaris (assembly GCF_964263255.1). Lineage (NCBI taxonomy): Eukaryota > Metazoa > Chordata > Amphibia > Caudata > Salamandridae > Lissotriton > Lissotriton vulgaris. The sequence goes on along the minus strand of NW_028254366.1, from coordinate 101,240 downwards.
AATGGGGGGGTGTTATCTCTTTTGTCGAAAATCAGCCGTTTTTGCTCGAACATTAAATGCCTCCAAATGGTATTTATTTCACTTCCCGAGCCCCTGGAAGCATGAAAATCACTTTAAACATGCTAATTTTAGCTCTAACACTGATGATCCACCTACAAATGTGAACTGACGTTCAAAAATAAAACATTTGAAAACGGACCATTTTCCACATTTCTGAAGCATGACGTAATGGGGGGTGTTATCTCTTTTGTCGAAAATCAGCCGTTTTTGCTCGAACATTAAATGCCTCCAAATGGTATTTAATTAACTTCCCGAGCCCCTGGAAGCATGAAAATCACTTTAAACATGCTAATTTTAGCTCTAACACTGATGATCCACCTACAAATGTGAACTGACGTTCAAAAATAAAACATTTGAAAACGGACCATTTTCCACATTTCTGAAGCATGACGTAATGGGGGGGTGTCATCTCTTTTGTCAAAAATCAGCCGTTTTTGCTCGAACATTAAATGCCTCCAAATGGTATTTAATTAACTTCCCGAGCCCCTGGAAGCATGAAAATCACTTTAAACATGCTAATTTTAGCTCTAACACTGATGATCCACCTACAAATGTGAACTGACGTTCAAAAATAAAACATTTGAAAACGGACCATTTTCCACATTTCTGAAGCATGACGTAATGGGGGGGTGTTATCTCTTTTGTCGAAAATTAGCCGTTTTTGCTCGAACAATAAATGCCTCCAAATGGTATTTATTTCACTTCCCGAGCCCCTGGAAGCATGAAAATCACTTTAAACATGCTAATTTTAGCTCTAACACTGATGATCCACCTACAAATGTGAACTGACGTTCAAAAATAAAACATTTGAAAACGGACCATTTTCCAAATTTCTGAAGCATGACGTAATGGGGGGGGTGTTATCTCTTTTGTCGAAAATCAGCCGTTTTTGCTCGAACATTAAATGCCTCCAAATGGTATTTAATTAACTTCCCGGGGTGAAGAAACCCTTTTTGAGAACTCAGAGTGAGTAAATTGGCCATTTTCATGCACTTTTAACCATTCCATAAATCTTGTATTTTGGGCCCCTGGAAGCATGAAAATCACTTTAAACATGCTAATTTTAGCTCTAACACTGATGATCCACCTACAAATGTGAACTGACGTTCAAAAATGAAACATTTGAAAACGGACCATTTTCCACATTTCTGAAGCATGACGTAATGGGGGGGTGTTATCTCTTTTGTCGAAAATCAGCCGTTTTTGCTCGAACATTAAATGACTCCAAATGGTATTTATTTCACTTCCCGAGCCCCTGGAAGCATGAAAATCACTTTAAACATGCTAATTTTAGCTCTAACACTGATGATCCACCTACAAATGTGAACTGACGTTCAAAAATAAAACATTTGAAAACTGACCATTTTCCACATTTCTGAAGCATGACGTAATGGGGGGGTGTTATCTCTTTTGTCGAAAATCAGCCGTTTTTGCTCGAGCATTAAATGCCTCCAAATGGTATTTAATTAACTTCCCGAGCCCCTGGAAGCATGAAAATCACTTTAAACATGCTAATTTTAGCTCTAACACTGATAATCCACCTACAAATGTGAACTGACGTTCAAAAATAAAACATTTGAAAACGGACCATTTTCCACATTTCTGAAGCATGACGTAATGGGGGGGTGTTATCTCTTTTGTCGAAAATCAGCCGTTTTTGCTCGAACATTAAATGCCTCCAAATGGTATTTAATTAACTTCCCGAGCCCCTGGAAGCATGAAAATCACTTTAAACATGCTAATTTTAGCTCTAACACTGATGATCCACCTACAAATGTGAACTGACGTTCAAAAATAAAACATTTGAAAACGGACCATTTTCCACATTTCTGAAGCATGACGTAATGGGGGGGTGTTATCTCTTTTGTCGAAAATCAGCCGTTTTTGCTCGAACATTAAATGCCTCCAAATGGTATTTAATTAACTTCCCGAGCCCCTGGAAGCATGACAATCACTTTAAACATGCTAATTTTAGCTCTAACACTGATGATCCACCTACAAATGTGAACTGACGTTCAAAAATAAAACATTTGAAAACGGACCATTTTCCACATTTCTGAAGCATGACGTAATGGGGGGGTGTTATCTCTTTTGTCGAAAATCAGCCGTTTTTGCTCGAACATTAAATGCCTCCAAATGGTATTTATTTCACTTCCCGAGCCCCTGGAAGCATGAAAATCACTTTAAACATGCTAATTTTACCTCTAACACTGATGATCCACCTACAAATGTGAACTGACGTTCAAAAATAAAACATTTGAAAACGGACCATTTTCCACATTTCTGAAGCATGACGTAATGGGGGGGTGTTATCTCTTTTGTCGAAAATTAGCCGTTTTTGCTCGAACAATAAATGCCTCCAAATGGTATTTATTTCACTTCCCGAGCCCCTGGAAGCATGAAAATCACTTTAAACATGCTAATTTTAGCTCTAACACTGATGATCCACCTACAAATGTGAACTGACGTTCAAAAATAAAACATTTGAAAACGGACCATTTTCCAAATTTCTGAAGCATGACGTAATGGGGGGGGTGTTATCTCTTTTGTCGAAAATCAGCCGTTTTTGCTCGAACATTAAATGCCTCCAAATGGTATTTAATTAACTTCCCGGGGTGAAGAAACCCTTTTTGAGAACTCAGAGTGAGTAAATTGGCCATTTTCATGCACTTTTAACCATTCCATAAATCTTGTATTTTGGGCCCCTGGAAGCATGAAAATCACTTTAAACATGCTAATTTTAGCTCTAACACTGATGATCCACCTACAAATGTGAACTGACGTTCAAAAATAAAACATTTGAAAACGGACCATTTTCCACATTTCTGAAGCATGACGTAATGGGGGGGTGTTATCTCTTTTGTCGAAAATCAGCCGTTTTTGCTCGAACATTAAATGACTCCAAATGGTATTTATTTCACTTCCCGAGCCCCTGGAAGCATGAAAATCACTTTAAACATGCTAATTTTAGCTCTAACACTGATGATCCACCTACAAATGTGAACTGACGTTCAAAAATAAAACATTTGAAAACTGACCATTTTCCACATTTCTGAAGCATGACGTAATGGGGGGGTGTTATCTCTTTTGTCGAAAATCAGCCGTTTTTGCTCGAGCATTAAATGCCTCCAAATGGTATTTAATTAACTTCCCGAGCCCCTGGAAGCATGAAAATCACTTTAAACATGCTAATTTTAGCTCTAACACTGATAATCCACCTACAAATGTGAACTGACGTTCAAAAATAAAACATTTGAAAACGGACCATTTTCCACATTTCTGAAGCATGACGTAATGGGGGGGTGTTATCTCTTTTGTCGAAAATCAGCCGTTTTTGCTCGAACATTAAATGCCTCCAAATGGTATTTAATTAACTTCCCGAGCCCCTGGAAGCATGAAAATCACTTTAAACATGCTAATTTTAGCTCTAACACTGATGATCCACCTACAAATGTGAACTGACGTTCAAAAATAAAACATTTGAAAACGGACCATTTTCCACATTTCTGAAGCATGACGTAATGGGGGGGTGTTATCTCTTTTGTCGAAAATCAGCCGTTTTTGCTCGAACATTAAATGCCTCCAAATGGTATTTAATTAACTTCCCGAGCCCCTGGAAGCATGACAATCACTTTAAACATGCTAATTTTAGCTCTAACACTGATGATCCACCTACAAATGTGAACTGACGTTCAAAAATAAAACATTTGAAAACGGACCATTTTCCACATTTCTGAAGCATGACGTAATGGGGGGGTGTTATCTCTTTTGTCGAAAATCAGCCGTTTTTGCTCGAACATTAAATGCCTCCAAATGGTATTTATTTCACTTCCCGAGCCCCTGGAAGCATGAAAATCACTTTAAACATGCTAATTTTACCTCTAACACTGATGATCCACCTACAAATGTGAACTGACGTTCAAAAATAAAACATTTGAAAACGGACCATTTTCCACATTTCTGAAGCATGACGTAATGGGGGGGTGTTATCTCTTTTGTCGAAAATCAGCCGTTTTTGCTCGAACATTAAATGCCTCCAAATGGTATTTAATTAACTTCCCGGGGTGAAGAAACCCTTTTTGAGAACTCAGAGTGAGTAAATTGGCCATTTTCATGCACTTTTAACCATTCCATAAATCTTGTGTTTAGGGCCCCTGGAAGCATGAAAATCACTTTAAACATGCTAATTTTAGATCTAACACTCATGATCCACCTACAAATGTGAACTGACGTTCAAAAATAAAACATTTGAAAACGGACCATTTTCCACATTTCTGAAGCATGACGTAATGGGGGGGTGTTATCTCTTTTGTCGAAAATCAGCCGTTTTTGCTCGAACATTAAATGCCTCCAAATGGTTTTTATTTCACTTCCCGAGCCCCAGGAAGCATGAAAATCACTTTAAACATGCTAATTTTAGCTCTAACACTGATGATCCACCTACAAATGTGAACTGACGTTCAAAAATAAAACATTTGAAAACGGACCATTTTCCACATTTCTGAAGCATGACGTAATGGGGGGGTGTTATCTCTTTTGTCGAAAATCAGCCGTTTTTGCTCGAACATTAAATGCCTCCAAATGGTACTTAATTAACTTCCCGGGGTGAAGAAACCCTTTTTGAGAACTCAGAGTGAGTAAATTGGCCATTTTCATGCACTTTTAACCATTCCATAAATCTTGTGTTTAGGGCCCCTGGAAGCATGAAAATCACTTTAAACATGCTAATTTTAGCTCTAACACTGATGATCCACCTACAAATGTGAACTGACGTTCAAAAATAAAACATTTGAAAACGGACCATTTTCCACATTTCTGAAGCATGACGTAATGGGGGGTGTTATCTCTTTTGTCGAAAATCAGCAGTTTTTGCTCGAACATTAAATGCCTCTAAATGGTATTTAATTAACTTCCCGAGCCCCTGGAAGCATGAAAATCACTTTAAACATGCTAATTTTAGCTCTAACACTGATGATCCACCTACAAATGTGAACTGACGTTCAAAAATAAAACATTTGAAAACTGACCATTTTCCACATTTCTGAAGCATGACGTAATGGGGGGTGTTATCTCTTTTGTCGAAAATCAGCCGTTTTTGCTCGAACATTAAATGCCTCCAAATGGTATTTAATTTACTTCCCGGGGTGAAGAAACCCTTTTTGAGAACTCAGAGTGAGTAAATTGGCCATTTTCATGCACTTTTAACCATTCCATAAATCTTGTGTTTTGGGCCCCTGGAAGCATGAAAATCACTTTAAACATGCTAATTTTAGCTCTAACACTGATGATCCACCTACAAATGTGAACTGACGTTCAAAAATAAAACATTTGAAAACGGACCATTTTCCACATTTCTGAAGCATGACGTAATGGGGGGGTGTTATCTCTTTTGTCGAAAATCAGCCGTTTTTGCTCGAACATTAAATGCCTCCAAATGGTATTTATTTCACTTCCCGAGCCCCTGGAAGCATGAAAATCACTTTAAACATGCTAATTTTAGCTCTAACACTGATGATCCACCTACAAATGTGAACTGACGTTCAAAAATAAAACATTTGAAAACGGACCATTTTCCACATTTCTGAAGCATGACGTAATGGGGGGGTGTTATCTCTTTTGTCAAAAATCAGCCGTTTTTGCTCGAACATTAAATGCCTCCAAATGGTATTTAATTAACTTCCCGAGCCCCTGGAAGCATGAAAATCACTTTAAACATGCTAATTTTAGCTCTAACACTGATGATCCACCTACAAATGTGAACTGACGTTCAAAAATAAAACATTTGAAAACGGACCATTTTCCACATTTCTGAAGCATGACGTAATGGGGGGGTGTTATCTCTTTTGTCGAAAATCAGCCGTTTTTGCTCGAACATTAAATGCCTCCAAATGGTATTTAATTAACTTCCCGAGCCCCTGGAAGCATGACAATCACTTTAAACATGCTAATTTTAGCTCTAACACTGATGATCCACCTACAAATGTGAACTGACGTTCAAAAATAAAACATTTGAAAACGGACCATTTTCCACATTTCTGAAGCATGACGTAATGGGGGGGTGTTATCTCTTTTGTCGAAAATTAGCCGTTTTTGCTCGAACAATAAATGCCTCCAAATGGTATTTATTTCACTTCCCGAGCCCCTGGAAGCATGAAAATCACTTTAAACATGCTAATTTTAGCTCTAACACTGATGATCCACCTACAAATGTGAACTGACGTTCAAAAATAAAACATTTGAAAACGGACCATTTTCCACATTTCTGAAGCATGACGTAATGGGGGGGGTGTTATCTCTTTTGTCGAAAATCAGCCGTTTTTGCTCGAACATTAAATGCCTCCAAATGGTATTTAATTAACTTCCCGGGGTGAAGAAACCCTTTTTGAGAACTCAGAGTGAGTAAATTGGCCATTTTCATGCACTTTTAACCATTCCATAAATCTTGTATTTTGGGCCCCTGGAAGCATGAAAATCACTTTAAACATGCTAATTTTAGCTCTAACACTGATGATCCACCTACAAATGTGAACTGACGTTCAAAAATAAAACATTTGAAAACGGACCATTTTCCACATTTCTGAAGCATGACGTAATGGGGGGGTGTTATCTCTTTTGTCGAAAATCAGCCGTTTTTGCTCGAACATTAAATGACTCCAAATGGTATTTATTTCACTTCCCGAGCCCCTGGAAGCATGAAAATCACTTTAAACATGCTAATTTTAGCTCTAACACTGATGATCCACCTACAAATGTGAACTGACGTTCAAAAATAAAACATTTGAAAACTGACCATTTTCCACATTTCTGAAGCATGACGTAATGGGGGGGTGTTATCTCTTTTGTCGAAAATCAGCCGTTTTTGCTCGAGCATTAAATGCCTCCAAATGGTATTTAATTAACTTCCCGAGCCCCTGGAAGCATGAAAATCACTTTAAACATGCTAATTTTAGCTCTAACACTGATGATCCACCTACAAATGTGAACTGACGTTCAAAAATAAAACATTTGAAAACGGACCATTTTCCACATTTCTGAAGCATGACGTAATGGGGGGGTGTTATCTCTTTTGTCGAAAATCAGCCGTTTTTGCTCGAACATTAAATGCCTCCAAATGGTATTTATTTCACTTCCCGAGCCCCTGGAAGCATGAAAATCACTTTAAACATGCTAATTTTACCTCTAACACTGATGATCCACCTACAAATGTGAACTGACGTTCAAAAATAAAACATTTGAAAACGGACCATTTTCCACATTTCTGAAGCATGACGTAATGGGGGGGTGTTATCTCTTTTGTCGAAAATCAGCCGTTTTTGCTCGAACATTAAATGCCTCCAAATGGTATTTAATTAACGTCCCGGGGTGAAGAAACCCTTTTTGAGAACTCAGAGTGAGTAAATTGGCCATTTTCATGCACTATTAACCATTCCATAAATCTTGTGTTTTGGGCCCCTGGAAGCATGAAAATCACTTTAAACATGCTAATTTTAGATCTAACACTCATGATCCACCTACAAATGTGAACTGACGTTCAAAAATAAAACATTTGAAAACGGACCATTTTCCACATTTCTGAAGCATGACGTAATGGGGGGGTGTTATCTCTTTTGTCGAAAATCAGCCGTTTTTGCTCGAACATTAAATGCCTCCAAATGGTTTTTATTTCACTTCCCGAGCCCCAGGAAGCATGAAAATCACTTTAAACATGCTAATTTTAGCTCTAACACTGATGATCCACCTACAAATGTGAACTGACGTTCAAAAATAAAACATTTGAAAACGGACCATTTTCCACATTTCTGAAGCATGACGTAATGGGGGGTGTTATCTCTTTTGTCGAAAATCAGCAGTTTTTGCTCGAACATTAAATGCCTCTAAATGGTATTTAATTAACTTCCCGAGCCCCTGGAAGCATGAAAATCACTTTAAACATGCTAATTTTAGCTCTAACACTGATGATCCACCTACAAATGTGAACTGACGTTCAAAAATAAAACATTTGAAAACTGACCATTTTCCACATTTCTGAAGCATGACGTAATGGGGGGTGTTATCTCTTTTGTCGAAAATCAGCCGTTTTTGCTCGAACATTAAATGCCTCCAAATGGTATTTAATTTACTTCCCGGGGTGAAGAAACCCTTTTTGAGAACTCAGAGTGAGTAAATTGGCCATTTTCATGCACTTTTAACCATTCCATAAATCTTGTGTTTTGGGCCCCTGGAAGCATGAAAATCACTTTAAACATGCTAATTTTAGCTCTAACACTGATGATCCACCTACAAATGTGAACTGACGTTCAAAAATAAAACATTTGAAAACGGACCATTTTCCACATTTCTGAAGCATGACGTAATGGGGGGGTGTTATCTCTTTTGTCGAAAATCAGCCGTTTTTGCTCGAACATTAAATGCCTCCAAATGGTATTTATTTCACTTCCCGAGCCCCTGGAAGCATGAAAATCACTTTAAACATGCTAATTTTAGCTCTAACACTGATGATCCACCTACAAATGTGAACTGACGTTCAAAAATAAAACATTTGAAAACGGACCATTTTCCACATTTCTGAAGCATGACGTAATGGGGGGGTGTTATCTCTTTTGTCGAAAATCAGCCGTTTTTGCTCGAACATTAAATGCCTCCAAATGGTATTTAATTAACTTCCCGAGCCCCTGGAAGCATGAAAATCACTTTAAACATGCTAATTTTAGTTCTAACACTGATGATCCACCTACAAATGTGAACTGACGTTCAAAAATAAAACATTTGAAAACGGACCATTTTCCACATTTCTGAAGCATGACGTAATGGGGGGTGTTATCTCTTTTGTCGAAAATCAGCCGTTTTTGCTCGAACATTAAATGCCTCCAAATGGTATTTAATTAACTTCCCGAGCCCCTGGAAGCATGAAAATCACTTTAAACATGCTAATTTTAGCTCTAACACTGATGATCCACCTACAAATGTGAACTGACGTTCAAAAATAAAACATTTGAAAACGGACCATTTTCCACATTTCTGAAGCATGACCTAATGGGGGGTGTTATCTCTTTTGTCGAAAATCAGCCGTTTTTGCTCGAACATTAAATGCCTCCAAATGGTATTTAATTAACTTCCCGGGGTGAAGAAACCCTTTTTGAGAACTCAGAGTGAGTAAATTGGCCATTTTCATGCACTTTTAACCATTCCATAAATCTTGTGTTTAGGGCCCCTGGAAGCATGAAAATCACTTTAAACATGCTAATTTTAGCTCTAACACTGATGATCCACCTACAAATGTGAACTGACGTTCAAAAATAAAACATTTGAAAACGGACCATTTTCCACATTTCTGAAGCATGACGTAATGGGGGGGTGTTATCTCTTTTGTCGAAAATCAGCCGTTTTTGCTGGAACATTAAATGGCTTCAAATGGTATTTAATTAACTTCCCGGGGTGAAGAAACCCTTTTTGAGAACTCAGAGTGAGTAAATTGGCCATTTTCATGCACTTTTAACCATTCCATAAATCTTGTGTTTAGGGCCCCTGGAAGCATGAAAATCACTTTAAACATGCTAATTTTAGCTCTAACACTGATGATCCACCTACAAATGTGAACTGACGTTCAAAAATAAAACATTTGAAAACGGACCATTTTCCACATTTCTGAAGCATGACGTAATGGGGGGGTGTTATCTCTTTTGTCGAAAATCAGCCGTTTTTGCTCGAACATTAAATGCCTCCAAATGGTATTTAATTAACTTCCCGAGCCCCTGGAAGCATGAAAATCACTTTAAACATGCTAATTTTAGCTCTAACACTGATGATCCACCTACAAATGTGAACTGACGTTCAAAAATAAAACATTTGAAAACGGACCATTTTCCACATTTCTGAAGCATGACGTAATGGGGGGGTGTTATCTCTTTTGTCGAAAATCAGCCGTTTTTGCTCGAACATTAAATGCCTCCAAATGGTATTTATTTCACTTCCCGAGCCCCTGGAAGCATGAAAATCACTTTAAACATGCTAATTTTAGCTCTAACACTGATGATCCACCTACAAATGTGAACTGACGTTCAAAAATAAAACATTTGAAAAGGGACCATTTTCCACATTTCTGAAGCATGACGTAATGGGGGGGTGTTATCTCTTTTGTCGAAAATCAGCCATTTTTGCTCGAACATTAAATGCCTCCAAATGGTATTTAATTAACTTCCCGGGGTGAAGAAACCCTTTTTGAGAACTCAGAGTGAGTAAATTGGCCATTTTCATGCACTTTTAACCATTCCATAAATCTTGTGTTTTGGGCCCCTGGAAGCATGAAAATCACTTTAAACATGCTAATTTTAGCTCTAACATTGATGATCCACCTACAAATGTGAACTGACGTTCAAAAATAAAACATTTGAAAACGGACCATTTTCCACATTTCTGAAGCATGACGTAATGGGGGGATGTTATCTCTATTGTCGAAAATCAGCCGTTTTTGCTCGAACATTAAATGCCTCCAAATGGTATTTAATTAACTTCCCGAGCCCCTGGAAGCATGAAAATCACTTTAAACATGCTAATTTTAGCTCTAACACTGATGATCCACCTACAAATGTGAACTGACGTTCAAAAATAAAACATTTGAAAACTGACCATTTTCCACATTTCTGAAGCATGACGTAATGGGGGGGTGTTATCTCTTTTGTCGAAAATCAGCTGTTTTTGCTCGAACATTAAATGCCTCCAAATGGTATTTATTTCACTTCCCGAGCCCCTGGAAGCATGAAAATCACTTTAAACATGCTAATTTTAGCTCTAACACTGATGATCCACCTACAAATGTGAACTGACGTTCAAAAAAAAAACATTTGAAAACGGACCATTTTCCACATTTCTGAAGCATGACGTAATGGGGGGGTGTTATCTCTTTTGTCCAAAATCAGCCGTTTTTGCTCGAACATTAAATGCCTCCAAATGGTATTTAATTAACTTCCCGGGGTGAAGAAACCCTTTTTGAGAACTCAGAGTGAGTAAATTGGCCATTTTCATGCACTTTTAACCATTCCATAAATCTTGTGTTTTGGGCCCCTGGAAGCATGAAAATCACTTTAAACATGCTAATTTTAGCTCTAACACTGATGATCCACCTACAAATGTGAACTGACGTTCAAAAATAAAACATTTGAAAACGGACCATTTTCCACATTTCTGAAGCATGACGTAATGGGGGGGTGTTATCTCTTTTGTCGAAAATCAGCCGTTTTTGCTCGAACATTAAATGCCTCCAAATGGTATTTAATTAACTTCCCGGGGTGAAGAAACCCTTTTTGAGAACTCAGAGTGAGTAAATTGGCCATTTTCATGCACTTTTAACCATTCCATAAATCTTGTGTTTTAGGCCCCTGGAAGCATGAAAATCACTTTAAACATGGTAATTTTAGCTCTAACACTGATGATCCACCTACAAATGTGAACTGACGTTCAAAAATAAAACATTTGAAAACGGACCATTTTCCACATTTCTGAAGCATGACGTAATGGGGGGGTGTTATCTCTTTTGTCCAAAATCAGCCGTTTTTGCTGGAACATTAAATGCCTCCAAATGGTATTTAATTAACTTCCCGGGGTGAAGAAACCCTTTTTGAGAACTCAGAGTGAGTAAATTGGCCATTTTCATGCACTTTTAACCATTCCATAAATCTTGTGTTTTGGGCCCCTGGAAGCATGAAAATCACTTTAAACATGCTAATTTTAGCTCTAACACTGATGATCCACCTACAAATGTGAACTGACGTTCAAAAATAAAACATTTGAAAACGGACCATTTTCCACATTTCTGAAGCATGACGTAATGGGGGGTGTTATCTCTTTTGTCGAAAATCAGCCGTTTTTGCTCGAACATTAAATGCCTCCAAATGGTATTTAATTAACTTCCCGAGCCCCTGAAAGCATGAAAATCACTTTAAACATGCTAATTTTAGCTCTAACACTGATGATCCACCTACAAATGTGAACTGACGTTCAAAAATAAAACATTTGAAAACGGACCATTTTCCACATTTCTGAAGCATGACGTAATGGGGGGTGTTATCTCTTTTGTCGAAAATCAGCCGTTTTTGCTCGAACATTAAATGCCTCCAAATGGTATTTAATTAACTTCCCGGGGTGAAGAAACCCTTTTTGAGAACTCAGAGTGAGTAAATTGGCCATTTTCATGCACTTTTAACCATTCCATAAATCTTGTGTTTAGGGCCCCTGGAAGCATGAAAATCACTTTAAACATGCTAATTTTAGCTCTAACACTGATGATCCACCTACAAATGTGAACTGACGTTCACAAATAAAACATTTGAAAACTGACCATTTTCCACATTTCTGAAGCATGACGTAATGGGGGGGGTGTTATCTCTTTTGTCGAAAATCAGCCTTTTTGTGCTCGAACATTAAATGCCTCCAAATGGTATTTATTTCACTTCCCGAGCCCCTGGAAGCATGAAAATCACTTTAAACATGCTAATTTTAGCTCTAACACTGATGATCCACCTACAAATGTGAACTGACGTTCAAAAATAAAACATTTGAAAACGGACCATTTTCCACATTTCTGAAGCATGACGTAATGGGGGGGTGTTATCTCTTTTGTCGAAAATCAGCCGTTTTTGCTCGAACATTAAATGCCTCCAAATGGTATTTAATTAACTTCCCTAGCCCCTGGAAGCATGAAAATCACTTTAAACATGCTAATTTTAGCTCTAACACTGATGATCCACCTACAAATGTGAACTGACGTTCAAAAATAAAACATTTGAAAACGGACCATTTTCCACATTTCTGAAGCATGACGTAATGGGGGGGTGTTATCTCTTTTGTCGAAAATCAGCCGTTTTTGCTCGAACATTAAATGCCTCCAAATGGTATTTAATTAACTTCCCGAGCCCCTGGAAGCATGAAAATCACTTTAAACATGCTAATTTTAGCTCTAACACTGATGATCCACCTACAAATGTGAACTGACGTTCAAAAATAAAACATTTGAAACCGGACCATTTTCCACATTTCTGAAGCATGACGTAATGGGGGGTGTTATCTCTTTTGTCGAAAATCAGCCGTTTTTGCTGGAACATTAAATGCCTCCAAATGGTATTTAATTAACTTCCCGGGGTGAAGAAACCCTTTTTGAGAACTCAGAGTGAGTAAATTGGCCATTTTCATGCACTTTTAACCATTCCATAAATCTTGTGTTTTGGGCCCCTGGAAGCATGAAAATCACTTTAAACATGCTAATTTTAGCTCTAACACTGATGATCCACCTACAAATGTGAACTGACGTTCAAAAATAAAACATTTGAAAACGGACCATTCTCCACATTTCTGAAGCATGACGTAATGGGGGGTGTTATCTCTTTTGTCGAAAATCAGCCGTTTTTGCTCGAACATTAAATGCCTCCAAATGGTATTTAATTAACTTCCCGAGCCCCTGAAAGCATGAAAATCACTTTAAACATGCTAATTTTAGCTCTAACACTGATGATCCACCTACAAATGTGAACTGACGTTCAAAAATAAAACATTTGAAAACGGACCATTTTCCACATTTCTGAAGCATGACGTAATGGGGGGGTGTTATCTCTTTTGTCGAAAATCAGCCGTTTTTGCTCGAACATTAAATGCCTCCAAATGGTATTTAATTAACTTCCCGGGGTGAAGAAACCCTTTTTGAGAACTCAGAGTGAGTAAATTGGCCATTTTCATGCACTTTTAACCATTCCATAAATCTTGTGTTTTGGGCCCCTGGAAGCATGAAAATAACTTTAAACATGCTAATTTTAGCTCTAACACTGATGATCCACCTACAAATGTGAACTGACGTTCAAAAATAAAACATTTGAAAACGGACCATTTTCCACATTTCTGAAGCATGACGTAATGGGGGGGTGTTATCTCTTTTGTCGAAAATCAGCCGTTTTTGCTCGAACATTAAATGCCTCCAAATGGTATTTAATTAACTTCCCGAGCCCCTGGAAGCATGAAAATCACTTTAAACATGCTAATTTTAGCTCTAACACTGATGATCCACCTACAAATGTGAACTGACGTTCAAAAATAAAACATTTGAAAACGGACCATTTTCCACATTTCTGAAGCATGACGTAATGGGGGGGTGTTATCTCTTTTGTCGAAAATCAGCCGTTTTTGCTCGAACATTAAATGCCTCCAAATGGTATTTAATTAACTTCCCGGGGTGAAGAAACCCTTTTTGAGAACTCAGAGTGAGTAAATTGGCCATTTTCATGCACTTTTAACCATTCCATAAATCTTGTGTTTTGGGCCCCTGGAAGCATGAAAATCACTTTAAACATGCTAATTTTAGCTCTAACACTGATGATCCACATACAAATGTGAACTGACGTTCAAAAATAAAACATTTGAAAACGGACCATTTTCCACATTTCTGAAGCATGACGTAATGGGGGGGTGTTATCTCTTTTGTCGAAAATCAGCCGTTTTTGCTCGAACATTAAATGCCTCCAAATGGTATTTAATTAACTTCCCGGGGTGAAGAAACCCTTTTTGAGAACTCAGAGTGAGTAAATTGGCCATTTTCATGCACTTTTAACCATTCCATAAATCTTGTGTTTTAGGCCCCTGGAAGCATGAAAATCACTTTAAACATGGTAATTTTAGCTCTAACACTGATGATCCACCTACAAATGTGAACTGACGTTCAAAAATAAAACATTTGAAAACGGACCATTTTCCACATTTCTGAAGCATGACGTAATGGGGGGGATTTATCTCTTTTGTCGAAAATCAGCCGTTTTTGCTGGAACATTAAATGCCTCCAAATGGTATTTAATTAACTTCCCGGGGTGAAGAAACCCTTTTTGAGAACTCAGAGTGAGTAAATTGTCCATTTTCATGCACTTTTAACCATTCCATAAATCTTGTGTTTTGGGCCCCTGGAAGCATGAAAATCACTTTAAACATGCTAATTTTAGCTCTAACACTGATGATCCACCTACAAATGTGAACTGACGTTCAAAAATAAAACATTTGAAAACGGACCATTTTCCACATTTCTGAAGCATGACGTAATGGGGGGTGTTATCTCTTTTGTCGAAAATCAGCCGTTTTTGCTCGAACATTAAATGCCTCCAAATGGTATTTAATTAACTTCCCGAGCCCCTGAAAGCATGAAAATCACTTTAAACATGCTAATTTTAGCTCTAACACTGATGATCCACCTACAAATGTGAACTGACGTTCAAAAATAAAACATTTGAAAACGGACCATTTTCCACATTTCTGAAGCATGACGTAATGGGGGGGTGTTATCTCTTTTGTCGAAAATCAGCCGTTTTTGCTCGAACATTAAATGCCTCCAAATGGTATTTAATTAACTTCCCGGGGTGAAGAAACCCTTTTTGAGAACTCAGAGTGAGTAAATTGGCCATTTTCATGCACTTTTAACCATTCCATAAATCTTGTGTTTAGGGCCCCTGGAAGCATGAAAATCACTTTAAACATGCTAATTTTAGCTCTAACACTGATGATCCACCTACAAATGTGAACTGACGTTCAAAAATAAAACATTTGAAAACGGACCATTTTCCACATTTCTGAAGCATGACGTAATGGGGGGGTGTTATCTCTTTTGTCAAAATTCAGCCTTTTTGTGCTCGAACATTAAATGCCTCCAAATGGTATTTATTTCACTTCCCGAGCCCCTGGAAGCATGAAAATCACTTTAAACATGCTAATTTTAGCTCTAACACTGATGATCCACCTACAAATGTGAACTGACGTTCAAAAATAAAACATTTGAAAACGGACCATTTTCCACATTTCTGAAGCATGACGTAATGGGGGGGTGTTATCTCTTTTGTCGAAAATCAGCCGTTTTTGCTCGAACATTAAATGCCTCCAAATGGTATTTAATTAACTTCCTGAGCCCCTGGAAGCATGAAAATCACTTTAAACATGCTAATTTTAGCTCTAACACTGATGATCCACCTACAAATGTGAACTGACGTTCAAAAATAAAACATTTGAAAACGGACCATTTTCCACATTTCTGAAGCATGACGTAATGGGGGGGTGTTATCTCTTTTGTCGAAAATCAGCCGTTTTTGCTCGAACATTAAATGCCTCCAAATGGTATTTAATTAACTTCCCGGGGTGAAGAAACCCTTTTTGAGAACTCAGAGTGAGTAAATTGGCCATTTTCATGCACTTTTAACCATTCCATAAATCTTGTGTTTTGGGCCCCTGGAAGCATGAAAATCACTTTAAACATGCTAATTTTAGCTCTAACACTGATGATCCACATACAAATGTGAACTGACGTTCAAAAATAAAACATTTGAAAACGGACCATTTTCCACATTTCTGAAGCATGACGTAATGGGGGGGTGTTATCTCTTTTGTCGAAAATCAGCCGTTTTTGCTCGAACATTAAATGCCTCCAAATGGTATTTAATTAACTTCCCGGGGTGAAGAAACCCTTTTTGAGAACTCAGAGTGAGTAAATTGGCCATTTTCATGCACTTTTAACCATTCCATAAATCTTGTGTTTTAGGCCCCTGGAAGCATGAAAATCACTTTAAACATGGTAATTTTAGCTCTAACACTGATGATCCACCTACAAATGTGAACTGACGTTCAAAAATAAAACATTTGAAAACGGACCATTTTCCACATTTCTGAAGCATGACGTAATGGGGGGGTGTTATCTCTTTTGTCGAAAATCAGCCGTTTTTGCTGGAACATTAAATGCCTCCAAATGGTATTTAATTAACTTCCCGGGGTGAAGAAACCCTTTTTGAGAACTCAGAGTGAGTAAATTGTCCATTTTCATGCACTTTTAACCATTCCATAAATCTTGTGTTTTGGGCCCCTGGAAGCATGAAAATCACTTTAAACATGCTAATTTTAGCTCTAACACTGATGATCCACCTACAAATGTGAACTGACGTTCAAAAATAAAACATTTGAAAACGGACCATTTTCCACATTTCTGAAGCATGACGTAATGGGGGGTTTTATCTCTTTTGTCGAAAATCAGCCGTTTTTGCTCGAACATTAAATGCCTCCAAATGGTATTTTATTAACTTCCCGAGCCCCTGAAAGCATGAAAATCACTTTAAACATGCTAATTTTAGCTCTAACACTGATGATCCACCTACAAATGTGAACTGACGTTCAAAAATAAAACATTTGAAAACGGACCATTTTCCACATTTCTGAAGCATGACGTAATGGGGGGGTGTTATCTCTTTTGTCGAAAATCAGCCGTTTTTGCTCGAACATTAAATGCCTCCAAATGGTATTTAATTAACTTCCCGGGGTGAAGAAACCCTTTTTGAGAACTCAGAGTGAGTAAATTGGCCATTTTCATGCACTTTTAACCATTCCATAAATCTTGTGTTTAGGGCCCCTGGAAGCATGAAAATCACTTTAAACATGCTAATTTTAGCTCTAACACTGATGATCCACCTACAAATGTGAACTGACGTTCAAAAATAAAACATTTGAAAACGGACCATTTTCCACATTTCTGAAGCATGACGTAATGGGGGGGTGTTATCTCTTTTGTCAAAATTCAGCCTTTTTGTGCTCGAACATTAAATGCCTCCAAATGGTATTTATTTCACTTCCCGAGCCCCTGGAAGCATGAAAATCACTTTAAACATGCTAATTTTAGCTCTAACACTGATGATCCACCTACAAATGTGAACTGACGTTCAAAAATAAAACATTTGAAAACGGACCATTTTCCACATTTCTGAAGCATGACGTAATGGGGGGGTGTTATCTCTTTTGTCGAAAATCAGCCGTTTTTGCTCGAACATTAAATGCCTCCAAATGGTATTTAATTAACTTCCCTAGCCCCTGGAAGCATGAAAATCACTTTAAACATGCTAATTTTAGCTCTAACACTGATGATCCACCTACAAATGTGAACTGACGTTCAAAAATAAAACATTTGAAAACGGACCATTTTCCACATTTCTGAAGCATGACATAATGGGGGGTGTTATCTCTTTTGTCGAAAATCAGCCGTTTTTGCTCGAACATTAAATGCCTCCAAATGGTATTTAAATAACTTCCCGAGCCCCTGGAAGCATGAAAATCACTTTAAACATGCTAATTTTAGCTCTAACACTGATGATCCACCTACAAATGTGAACTGACGTTCAAAAATAAAACATTTGAAAACGGACCATTTTCCACATTTCTGAAGCATGACGTAATGGGGGGTGTTATCTCTTTTGTCGAAAATCAGCCGTTTTTGCTCGAACATTAAATGCCTCCAAATGGTATTTAATTAACTTCCCGGGGTGAAGAAACCCTTTTTGAGAACTCAGAGTGAGTAAATTGGCCATTTTCATGCACTTTTAACCATTCCATAAATCTTGTGTTTAGGGCCCCTGGAAGCATGAAAATCACTTTAAACATGCTAATTTTAGCTCTAACACTGATGATCCACCTACAAATGTGAACTGACGTTCAAAAATAAAACATTTGAAAACGGACCATTTTCCACATTTCTGAAGCATGACGTAATGGGGGGGTGTTATCTCTTTTGTCGAAAATCAGCCGTTTTTGCTGGAACATTAAATGGCTCCAAATGGTATTTAATTAACTTCCCGGGGTGAAGAAACCCTTTTTGAGAACTCAGAGTGAGTAAATTGGCCATTTTCATGCACTTTTAACCATTCCATAAATCTTGTGTTTAGGGCCCCTGGAAGCATGAAAATCACTTTAAACATGCTAATTTTAGCTCTAACACTGATGATCCACCTACAAATGTGAACTGACGTTCAAAAATAAAACATTTGAAAACGGACCATTTTCCACATTTCTGAAGCATGACGTAATGGGGGGGTGTTATCTCTTTTGTCGAAAATCAGCCGTTTTTGCTCGAACATTAAATGCCTCCAAATGGTATTTAATTAACTTCCCGAGCCCCTGGAAGCATGAAAATCACTTTAAACATGCTAATTTTAGCTCTAACACTGATGATCCACCTACAAATGTGAACTGACGTTCAAAAATAAAACATTTGAAAACGGACCATTTTCCACATTTCTGAAGCATGACGTAATGGGGGGGTGTTATCTCTTTTGTCGAAAATCAGCCGTTTTTGCTCGAACATTAAATGCCTCCAAATGGTATTTAATTAACTTCCCGGGGTGAAGAAACCCTTTTTGAGAACTCAGAGTGAGTAAATTGGCCATTTTCATGCACTTTTAACCATTCCATAAATCTTGTGTTTTGGGCCCCTGGAAGCATGAAAATCACTTTAAACATGCTAATTTTAGCTCTAACACTGATGATCCACATACAAATGTGAACTGACGTTCAAAAATAAAACATTTGAAAACGGACCATTTTCCACATTTCTGAAGCATGACGTAATGGGGGGGTGTTATCTCTTTTGTCGAAAATCAGCCGTTTTTGCTCGAACATTAAATGCCTCCAAATGGTATTTAATTAACTTCCCGGGGTGAAGAAACCCTTTTTGAGAACTCAGAGTGAGTAAATTGGCCATTTTCATGCACTTTTAACCATTCCATAAATCTTGTGTTTTAGGCCCCTGGAAGCATGAAAATCACTTTAAACATGGTAATTTTAGCTCTAACACTGATGATCCACCTACAAATGTGAACTGACGTTCAAAAATAAAACATTTGAAAACGGACCATTTTCCACATTTCTGAAGCATGACGTAATGGGGGGGTGTTATCTCTTTTGTCGAAAATCAGCCGTTTTTGCTGGAACATTAAATGCCTCCAAATGGTATTTAATTAACTTCCCGAGCCCCTGAAAGCATGAAAATCACTTTAAACATGCTAATTTTAGCTCTAACACTGATGATCCACCTACAAATGTGAACTGACGTTCAAAAATAAAACATTTGAAAACGGACCATTTTCCACATTTCTGAAGCATGACGTAATGGGGGGGTGTTATCTCTTTTGTCGAAAATCAGCCGTTTTTGCTCGAACATTAAATGCCTCCAAATGGTATTTAATTAACTTCCCGGGGTGAAGAAACCCTTTTTGAGAACTCAGAGTGAGTAAATTGGCCATTTTCATGCACTTTTAACCATTCCATAAATCTTGTGTTTAGGGCCCCTGGAAGCATGAAAATCACTTTAAACATGCTAATTTTAGCTCTAACACTGATGATCCACCTACAAATGTGAACTGACGTTCAAAAATAAAACATTTGAAAACGGACCATTTTCCACATTTCTGAAGCATGACG
Source organism: Lissotriton vulgaris (assembly GCF_964263255.1). Taxonomy (NCBI): domain Eukaryota; kingdom Metazoa; phylum Chordata; class Amphibia; order Caudata; family Salamandridae; genus Lissotriton; species Lissotriton vulgaris. Next base: position 80,933 of record NW_028254366.1, on the reverse strand, counting down.
TAATGGGGGGGTGTTATCTCTTTTGTCGAAAATCAGCCTTTTTGTGCTCGAACATTAAATTCCTCCAAATGGTATTTATTTCACTTCCCGAGCCCCTGGAAGCATGAAAATCACTTTAAACATGCTAATTTGAGCTCTAACACTGATGATCCACCTACAAATGTGAACTGACGTTCAAAAATAAAACATTTGAAAACGGACCATTTTCCACATTTCTGAAGCATGACGTAATGGGGGGGTGTTATCTCTTTTGTCGAAAATCAGCCGTTTTTGCTCGAACATTAAATGCCTCCAAATGGTATTTAATTAACTTCCCTAGCCCCTGGAAGCATGAAAATCACTTTAAACATGCTAATTTTAGCTCTAACACTGATGATCCACCTACAAATGTGAACTGACGTTCAAAAATAAAACATTTGAAAACGGACCATTTTCCACATTTCTGAAGCATGACGTAATGGGGGGGTGTTATCTCTTTTGTCGAAAATCAGCCGTTTTTGCTCGAACATTAAATGCCTCCAAATGGTATTTAATTAACTTCCCGAGCCCCTGGAAGCATGAAAATCACTTTAAACATGCTAATTTTAGCTCTAACACTGATGATCCACCTACAAATGTGAACTGACGTTCAAAAATAAAACATTTGAAAACGGACCATTTTCCACATTTCTGAAGCATGACGTAATGGGGGGTGTTATCTCTTTTGTCGAAAATCAGCCGTTTTTGCTGGAACATTAAATGCCTCCAAATGGTATTTAATTAACTTCCCGGGGTGAAGAAACCCTTTTTGAGAACTCAGAGTGAGTAAATTGGCCATTTTCATGCACTTTTAACCATTCCATAAATCTTGTGTTTTGGGCCCCTGGAAGCATGAAAATCACTTTAAACATGCTAATTTTAGCTCTAACACTGATGATCCACCTACAAATGTGAACTGACGTTCAAAAATAAAACATTTGAAAACGGACCATTTTCCACATTTCTGAAGCATGACGTAATGGGGGGTGTTATCTCTTTTGTCGAAAATCAGCCGTTTTTGCTCGAACATTAAATGCCTCCAAATGGTATTTAATTAACTTCCCGAGCCCCTGAAAGCATGAAAATCACTTTAAACATGCTAATTTTAGCTCTAACACTTATGATCCACCTACAAATGTGAACTGACGTTCAAAAATAAAACATTTGAAAACGGACCATTTTCCACATTTCTGAAGCATGACGTAATGTGGGGGTGTTATCTCTTTTGTCGAAAATCAGCCGTTTTTGCTCGAACATTAAATGCCTCCAAATGGTATTTAATTAACTTCCCGAGCCCCTGGAAGCATGAAAATCACTTTAAACATGCTAATTTTAGCTCTAACACTGATGATCCACCTACAAATGTGAACTGACGTTCAAAAATAAAACATTTGAAAACGGACCATTTTCCACATTTCTGAAGCATGACGTAATGGGGGGTGTTATCTCTTTTGTCGAAAATCAGCCGTTTTTGCTGGAACATTAAATGCCTCCAAATGGTATTTAATTAACTTCCCGGGGTGAAGAAACCCTTTTTGAGAACTCAGAGTGAGTAAATTGGCCATTTTCATGCACTTTTAACCATTCCATAAATCTTGTGTTTTGGGCCCCTGGAAGCATGAAAATCACTTTAAACATGCTAATTTTAGCTCTAACACTGATGATCCACCTACAAATGTGAACTGACGTTCAAAAATAAAACATTTGAAAACGGACCATTTTCCACATTTCTGAAGCATGACGTAATGGGGGGTGTTATCTCTTTTGTCGAAAATCAGCCGTTTTTGCTCGAACATTAAATGCCTCCAAATGGTATTTAATTAACTTCCCGAGCCCCTGAAAGCATGAAAATCACTTTAAACATGCTAATTTTAGCTCTAACACTGATGATCCACCTACAAATGTGAACTGACGTTCAAAAATAAAACATTTGAAAACGGACCATTTTCCACATTTCTGAAGCATGACGTAATGGGGGGGTGTTATCTCTTTTGTCGAAAATCAGCCGTTTTTGCTCGAACATTAAATGCCTCCAAATGGTATTTAATTAACTTCCCGGGGTGAAGAAACCCTTTTTGAGAACTCAGAGTGAGTAAATTGGCCATTTTCATGCACTTTTAACCATTCCATAAATCTTGTGTTTTGGGCCCCTGGAAGCATGAAAATCACTTTAAACATGCTAATTTTAGCTCTAACACTGATGATCCACATACAAATGTGAACTGACGTTCAAAAATAAAACATTTGAAAACGGACCATTTTCCACATTTCTGAAGCATGACGTAATGGGGGGGTGTTATCTCTTTTGTCGAAAATCAGCCGTTTTTGCTCGAACATTAAATGCCTCCAAATGGTATTTAATTAACTTCCCGGGGTGAAGAAACCCTTTTTGAGAACTCAGAGTGAGTAAATTGGCCATTTTCATGCACTTTTAACCATTCCATAAATCTTGTGTTTTGGGCCCCTGGAAGCATGAAAATCACTTTAAACATGCTAATTTTAGCTCTAACACTGATGATCCACCTACAAATGTGAACTGACGTTCAAAAATAAAACATTTGAAAACGGACCATTTTCCACATTTCTGAAGCATGACGTAATGGGGGGTGTTATCTCTTTTGTCGAAAATCAGCCGTTTTTGCTCGAACATTAAATGCCTCCAAATGGTATTTAATTAACTTCCCGAGCCCCTGAAAGCATGAAAATCACTTTAAACATGCTAATTTTAGCTCTAACACTGATGATCCACCTACAAATGTGAACTGACGTTCAAAAATAAAACATTTGAAAACTGACCATTTTCCACATTTCTGAAGCATGACGTAATGGGGGGGTGTTATCTCTTTTGTCGAAAATCAGCCGTTTTTGCTCGAACATTAAATGCCTCCAAATGGTATTTAATTAACTTCCCGGGGTGAAGAAACCCTTTTTGAGAACTCAGAGTGAGTAAATTGGCCATTTTCATGCACTTTTAACCATTCCATAAATCTTGTGTTTAGGGCCCCTGGAAGCATGAAAATCACTTTAAACATGCTAATTTTAGCTCTAACACTGATGATCCACCTACAAATGTGAACTGACGTTCAAAAATAAAACATTTGAAAACGGACCATTTTCCACATTTCTGAAGCATGACGTAATGGGGGGGTGTTATCTCTTTTGTCAAAATTCAGCCTTTTTGTGCTCGAACATTAAATGCCTCCAAATGGTATTTATTTCACTTCCCGAGCCCCTGGAAGCATGAAAATCACTTTAAACATGCTAATTTTAGCTCTAACACTGATGATCCACCTACAAATGTGAACTGACGTTCAAAAATAAAACATTTGAAAACGGACCATTTTCCACATTTCTGAAGCATGACGTAATGGGGGGGTGTTATCTCTTTTGTCGAAAATCAGCCGTTTTTGCTCGAACATTAAATGCCTCCAAATGGTATTTAATTAACTTCCCTAGCCCCTGGAAGCATGAAAATCACTTTAAACATGCTAATTTTAGCTCTAACACTGATGATCCACCTACAAATGTGAACTGACGTTCAAAAATAAAACATTTGAAAACGGACCATTTTCCACATTTCTGAAGCATGACGTAATGGGGGGTGTTATCTCTTTTGTCGAAAATCAGCCGTTTTTGCTCGAACATTAAATGCCTCCAAATGGTATTTAATTAACTTCCCGGGGTGAAGAAACCCTTTTTGAGAACTCAGAGTGAGTAAATTGGCCATTTTCATGCACTTTTAACCATTCCATAAATCTTGTGTTTAGGGCCCCTGGAAGCATGAAAATCACTTTAAACATGCTAATTTTAGCTCTAACACTGATGATCCACCTACAAATGTGAACTGACGTTCAAAAATAAAACATTTGAAAACGGACCATTTTCCACATTTCTGAAGCATGACGTAATGGGGGGGTGTTATCTCTTTTGTCGAAAATCAGCCGTTTTTGCTCGAACATTAAATGCCTCCAAATGGTATTTATTTCACTTCCCGAGCCCCTGGAAGCATGAAAATCACTTTAAACATGCTAATTTTAGCTCTAACACTGATGATCCACCTACAAATGTGAACTGACGTTCAAAAATAAAACATTTGAAAACGGACCATTTTCCACATTTCTGAAGCATGACGTAACGGGGGGGTGTTATCTCTTTTGTCCAAAATCAGCCGTTTTTGCTCGAACATTAAATGCCTCCAAATGGTATTTAATTAACTTCCCGGGGTGAAGAAACCCTTTTTGAGAACTCAGAGTGAGTAAATTGGCCATTTTCATGCACTTTTAACCATTCCATAAATCTTGTGTTTTGGGCCCCTGGAAGCATGAAAATCACTTTAAACATGCTAATTTTAGCTCTAACACTGATGATCCACCTACAAATGTGAACTGACGTTCAAAAATAAAACATTTGAAAACGGACCATTTTCCACATTTCTGAAGCATGACGTAATGGGGGGGTGTTATCTCTTTTGTCGAAAATCAGCCGTTTTTGCTCGAACATTAAATGCCTCCAAATGGTATTTAATTAACTTCCCGAGCCCCTGGAAGCATGAAAATCACTTTAAACATGCTAATTTTAGCTCTAACACTGATGATCCACCTACAAATGTGAACTGACGTTCAAAAATAAAACATTTGAAAACGGACCATTTTCCACATTTCTGAAGCATGACGTAATGGGGGGGTGTTATCTCTTTTGTCGAAAATCAGCCGTTTTTGCTCGAACATTAAATGCCTCCAAATGGTATTTAATTAACTTCCCGGGGTGAAGAAACCCTTTTTGAGAACTCAGAGTGAGTAAATTGGCCATTTTCATGCACTTTTAACCATTCCATAAATCTTGTGTTTTGGGCCCCTGGAAGCATGAAAATCACTTTAAACATGCTAATTTTAGCTCTAACACTGATGATCCACATACAAATGTGAACTGACGTTCAAAAATAAAACATTTGAAAACGGACCATTTTCCACATTTCTGAAGCATGACGTAATGGGGGGGTGTTATCTCTTTTGTCGAAAATCAGCCGTTTTTGCTCGAACATTAAATGCCTCCAAATGGTATTTAATTAACTTCCCGGGGTGAAGAAACCCTTTTTGAGAACTCAGAGTGAGTAAATTGGCCATTTTCATGCACTTTTAACCATTCCATAAATCTTGTGTTTTAGGCCCCTGGAAGCATGAAAATCACTTTAAACATGGTAATTTTAGCTCTAACACTGATGATCCACCTACAAATGTGAACTGACGTTCAAAAATGAAACATTTGAAAACGGACCATTTTCCACATTTCTGAAGCATGACGTAATGGGGGGGTGTTATCTCTTTTGTCGAAAATCAGCCGTTTTTGCTGGAACATTAAATGCCTCCAAATGGTATTTAATTAACTTCCCGAGCCCCTGAAAGCATGAAAATCACTTTAAACATGCTAATTTTAGCTCTAACACTGATGATCCACCTACAAATGTGAACTGACGTTCAAAAATAAAACATTTGAAAACGGACCATTTTCCACATTTCTGAAGCATGACGTAATGGGGGGGGGTGTTATCTCTTTTGTCGAAAATCAGCCTTTTTGTGCTCGAACATTAAATGCCTCCAAATGGTATTTATTTCACTTCCCGAGCCCCTGGAAGCATGAAAATCACTTTAAACATGCTAATTTGAGCTCTAACACTGATGATCCACCTACAAATGTGAACTGACGTTCAAAAATAAAACATTTGAAAACGGACCATTTTCCACATTTCTGAAGCATGACGTAATGGGGGGGTGTTATCTCTTTTGTCGAAAATCAGCCGTTTTTGCTCGAACATTAAATGCCTCCAAATGGTATTTAATTAACTTCCCTAGCCCCTGGAAGCATGAAAATCACTTTAAACATGCTAATTTTAGCTCTAACACTGATGATCCACCTACAAATGTGAACTGACGTTCAAAAATAAAACATTTGAAAACGGACCATTTTCCACATTTCTGAAGCATGACGTAATGGGGGTGTTATCTCTTTTGTCGAAAATCAGCCGTTTTTGCTGGAACATTAAATGCCTCCAAATGGTATTTAATTAACTTCCCGGGGTGAAGAAACCCTTTTTGAGAACTCAGAGTGAGTAAATTGGCCATTTTCATGCACTTTTAACCATTCCATAAATCTTGTGTTTTGGGCCCCTGGAAGCATGAAAATCACTTTAAACATGCTAATTTTAGCTCTAACACTGATGATCCACCTACAAATGTGAACTGACGTTCAAAAATAAAACATTTGAAAACGGACCATTTTCCACATTTCTGAAGCATGACGTAATGGGGGGTGTTATCTCTTTTGTCGAAAATCAGCCGTTTTTGCTCGAACATTAAATGCCTCCAAATGGTATTTAATTAACTTCCCGGGGTGAAGAAACCCTTTTTGAGAACTCAGAGTGAGTAAATTGGCCATTTTCATGCACTTTTAACCATTCCATAAATCTTGTGTTTAGGGCCCCTGGAAGCATGAAAATCACTTTAAACATGCTAATTTTAGCTCTAACACTGATGATCCACCTACAAATGTGAACTGACGTTCAAAAATAAAACATTTGAAAACGGACCATTTTCCACATTTCTGAAGCATGACGTAATGGGGGGGTGTTATCTCTTTTGTCGAAAATCAGCCGTTTTTGCTGGAACATTAAATGGCTCCAAATGGTATTTAATTAACTTCCCGGGGTGAAGAAACCCTTTTTGAGAACTCAGAGTGAGTGAATTGGCCATTTTCATGCACTTTTAACCATTCCATAAATCTTGTGTTTAGGGCCCCTGGAAGCATGAAAATCACTTTAAACATGCTAATTTTAGCTCTAACACTGATGATCCACCTACAAATGTGAACTGACGTTCAAAAATAAAACATTTGAAAACGGACCATTTTCCACATTTCTGAAGCATGACGTAATGGGGGGTGTTATCTCTTTTGTCGAAAATCAGCCGTTTTTGCTCGAACATTAAATGCCTCCAAATGGTATTTAATTAACTTCCCGGGGTGAAGAAACCCTTTTTGAGAACTCAGAGTGAGTAAATTGGCCATTTTCATGCACTTTTAACCATTCCATAAATCTTGTGTTTTGGGCCCCTGGAAGCATGAAAATCACTTTAACCATGCTAATTTTAGCTCTAACACTGATGATCCACCTACAAATGTGAACTGACGTTCAAAAATAAAACATTTGAAAACGGACCATTTTCCACATTTCTGAAGCATGACGTAATGGGGGGGTGTTATCTCTTTTGTCGAAAATCAGCCGTTTTTGCTCGAACATTAAATGCCTCCAAATGGTATTTAATTAACTTCCCGAGCCCCTGGAAGCATGAAAATCACTTTAAACATGCTAATTTTAGCTCTAACACTGATGATCCACCTACAAATGTGAACTGACGTTCAAAAATAAAACATTTGAAAACGGACCATTTTCCACATTTCTGAAGCATGACGTAATGGGGGGTGTTATCTCTTTTGTCGAAAATCAGCCGTTTTTGCTGGAACATTAAATGCCTCCAAATGGTATTTAATTAACTTCCCGGGGTGAAGAAACCCTTTTTGAGAACTCAGAGTGAGTAAATTGGCCATTTTCATGCACTTTTAACCATTCCATAAATCTTGTGTTTTGGGCCCCTGGAAGCATGAAAATCACTTTAAACATGCTAATTTTAGCTCTAACACTGATGATCCACCTACAAATGTGAACTGACGTTCAAAAATAAAACATTTGAAAACGGACCATTTTCCACATTTCTGAAGCATGACGTAATGGGGGGTGTTATCTCTTTTGTCGAAAATCAGCCGTTTTTGCTCGAACATTAAATGCCTCCAAATGGTATTTAATTAACTTCCCGAGCCCCTGAAAGCATGAAAATCACTTTAAACATGCTAATTTTAGCTCTAACACTGATGATCCACCTACAAATGTGAACTGACGTTCAAAAATAAAACATTTGAAAACGGACCATTTTCCACATTTCTGAAGCATGACGTAATGGGGGGGTGTTATCTCTTTTGTCGAAAATCAGCCGTTTTTGCTCGAACATTAAATGCCTCCAAATGGTATTTAATTAACTTCCCGGGGTGAAGAAACCCTTTTTGAGAACTCAGAGTGAGTAAATTGGCCATTTTCATGCACTTTTAACCATTCCATAAATCTTGTGTTTAGGGCCCCTGGAAGCATGAAAATCACTTTAAACATGCTAATTTTAGCTCTAACACTGATGATCCACCTACAAATGTGAACTGACGTTCAAAAATAAAACATTTGAAAACGGACCATTTTCCACATTTCTGAAGCATGACGTAATGGGGGGGTGTTATCTCTTTTGTCGAAAATCAGCCGTTTTTGCTGGAACATTAAATGGCTCCAAATGGTATTTAATTAACTTCCCGGGGTGAAGAAACCCTTTTTGAGAACTCAGAGTGAGTAAATTGGCCATTTTCATGCACTTTTAACCATTCCATAAATCTTGTGTTTAGGGCCCCTGGAAGCATGAAAATCACTTTAAACATGCTAATTTTAGCTCTAACACTGATGATCCACCTACAAATGTGAACTGACGTTCAAAAATAAAACATTTGAAAACGGACCATTTTCCACATTTCTGAAGCATGACGTAATGGGGGGGTGTTATCTCTTTTGTCGAAAATCAGCCGTTTTTGCTCGAACATTAAATGCCTCCAAATGCTATTTAATTAACTTCCCGGGGTGAAGAAACCCTTTTTGAGAACTCAGAGTGAGTAAATTGGCCATTTTCATGCACTTTTAACCATTCCATAAATCTTGTGTTTTGGGCCCCTGGAAGCATGAAAATCACTTTAACCATGCTAATTTTAGCTCTAACACTGATGATCCACCTACAAATGTGAACTGACGTTCAAAAATAAAACATTTGAAAACGGACCATTTTCCACATTTCTGAAGCATGACGTAATGGGGGGGTGTTATCTCTTTTGTCGAAAATCAGCCGTTTTTGCTCGAACATTAAATGCCTCCAAATGGTATTTAATTAACTTCCCGAGCCCCTGGAAGCATGAAAATCACTTTAAACATGCTAATTTTAGCTCTAACACTGATGATCCACCTACAAATGTGAACTGACGTTCAAAAATAAAACATTTGAAAACGGACCATTTTCCACATTTCTGAAGCATGACGTAATGGGGGGGTGTTATCTCTTTTGTCGAAAATCAGCCGTTTTTGCTCGAACATTAAATGCCTCCAAATGGTATTTATTTCACTTCCCGAGCCCCTGGAAGCATTAAAATCACTTTAAACATGCTAATTTTAGCTCTAACACTGATGATCCACCTACAAATGTGAACTGACGTTCAAAAATAAAACATTTGAAAATGGACCATTTTCCACATTTCTGAAGCATGACGTAATGGGGGGGTGTTATCTCTTTTGTCGAAAATCAGCCATTTTTGCTCGAACATTAAATGCCTCCAAATGGTATTTAATTAACTTCCCGGGGTGAAGAAACCCTTTTTGAGAACTCAGAGTGAGTAAATTGGCCATTTTCATGCACTTTTAACCATTCCATAAATCTTGTGTTTTGGGCCCCTGGAAGCATGAAAATCACTTTAAACATGCTAATTTTAGCTCTAACACTGATGATCCACCTACAAATGTGAACTGACGTTCAAAAATAAAACATTTGAAAACGGACCATTTTCCACATTTCTGAAGCATGACGTAATGGGGGGATGTTATCTCTATTGTCGAAAATCAGCCGTTTTTGCTCGAACATTAAATGCCTCCAAATGGTATTTAATTAACTTCCCGAGCCCCTGGAAGCATGAAAATCACTTTAAACATGCAAATTTTAGCTCTAACACTGATGATCCACCTACAAATGTGAACTGACGTTCAAAAATAAAACATTTGAAAACGGACCATTTTCCACATTTCTCAAGCATGACGTAATGGGTGGGTGTTATCTCTTTTGTCGAAAATCAGCCGTTTTTGCTCGAACATTAAATGCCTCCAAATGGTATTTATTTCACTTCCCGAGCCCCTGGAAGCATGAAAATCACTTTAAACATGCTAATTTTAGCTCTAACACTGATGATCCACCTACAAATGTGAACTGACGTTAAAAAATAAAACATTTGAAAACGGACCATTTTCCACATTTCTGAAGCATGACGTAATGGGGGGTGTTATCTCTTTTGTCGAAAATCAGCCGTTTTTGCTCGAACATTAAATGCCTCCAAATGGTATTTATTTCACTTCCCGAGCCCCTGGAAGCATGAAAATCACTTTAAACATGCTAATTTTAGCTCTAACACTGATGATCCACCTACAAATGTGAACTGACGTTCAAAAATAAAACATTTGAAAACGGACCATTTTCCACATTTCTGAAGCATGACGTAATGGGGGGGTGTTATCTCTTTTGTCGAAAATCAGCCGTTTTTGCTCGAACATTAAATGCCTCCAAATGGTATTTAATTAACTTCCCGGGGTGAAGAAACCCTTTTTGAGAACTCAGAGTGAGTAAATTGGCCATTTTCATGCACTTTTAACCATTCCATAAATCTTGTGTTTTGGGCCCCTGGAAGCATGAAAATAACTTTAAACATGCTAATTTTAGCTCTAACACTGATGATCTACCTACAAATGTGAACTGACGTTCAAAAATAAAACATTTGAAAACGGACCATTTTCCACATTTCTGAAGCATGACGTAATGGGGGGGTGTTATCTCTTTTGTCGAAAATCAGCCGTTTTTGCTCGAACATTAAATGCCTCCAAATGGTATTTAATTAACTTCCCGAGCCCCTGGAAGCATGAAAATCACTTTAAACATGCTAATTTTAGCTCTAACACTGATGATCCACCTACAAATGTGAACTGACGTTCAAAAATAAAACATTTGAAAACGGACCATTTTCCACATTTCTGAAGCATGACGTAATGGGGGGGTGTTATCTCTTTTGTCGAAAATCAGCCGTTTTTGCTCGAACATTAAATGCCTCCAAATGGTATTTAATTAACTTCCCGGGGTGAAGAAACCCTTTTTGAGAACTCAGAGTGAGTAAATTGGCCATTTTAATGCACTTTTAACCATTCCATAAATCTTGTGTTTTGGGCCCCTGGAAGCATGAAAATCACTTTAAACATGCTAATTTTAGCTCTAACACTGATGATCCACATACAAATGTGAACTGACGTTCAAAAATAAAACATTTGAAAACGGACCATTTTCCACATTTCTGAAGCATGACGTAATGGGGGGGTGTTATCTCTTTTGTCGAAAATCAGCCGTTTTGGCTCGAACATTAAATGCCTCCAAATGGTATTTCATTAACTTCCCGGGGTGAAGAAACCCTTTTTGAGAACTCAGAGTGAGTAAATTGGCCATTTTCATGCACTTTTAACCATTCCATAAATCTTGTGTTTTAGGCCCCTGGAAGCATGAAAATCACTTTAAACATGCTAATTTTAGCTCTAACACTGATGATCCACCTACAAATGTGAACTGACGTTCAAAAATAAAACATTTGAAAACGGACCATTTTCCACATTTCTGAAGCATGACGTAATGGGGGGTGTTATCTCTTTTGTCGAAAATCTGCCGTTTTTGCTCGAACATTAAATGCCTCCAAATGGTATTTAATTAACTTCCCGAGCCCCTGAAAGCATGAAAATCACTTTAAACATGCTAATTTTAGCTCTAACACTGATGATCCACCTACAAATGTGAACTGACGTTCAAAAATAAAACATTTGAAAACGGACCATTTTCCACATTTCTGAAGCATGACGTAATGGGGGGGTGTTATCTCTTTTGTCGAAAATCAGCCGTTTTTGCTCGAACATTAAATGCCTCCAAATGGTATTTAATTAACTTCCCGGGGTGAAGAAACCCTTTTTGAGAACTCAGAGTGAGTAAATTGGCCATTTTCATGCACTTTTAACCATTCCATAAATCTTGTGTTTTGGGCCCCTGGAAGCATGAAAATCACTTTAACCATGCTAATTTTAGCTCTAACACTGATGATCCACCTACAAATGTGAACTGACGTTCAAAAATAAAACATTTGAAAACGGACCATTTTCCACATTTCTGAAGCATGACGTAATGGGGGGGTGTTATCTCTTTTGTCGAAAATCAGCCGTTTTTGCTCGAACATTAAATGCCTCCAAATGGTATTTAATTAACTTCCCGAGCCCCTGGAAGCATGAAAATCACTTTAAACATGGTAATTTTAGCTCTAACACTGATGATCCACCTACAAATGTGAACTGACGTTCAAAAATAAAACATTTGAAAACGGACCATTTTCCACATTTCTGAAGCATGACGTAATGGGGGGGTGTTATCTCTTTTGTCGAAAATCAGCCGTTTTTGCTCGAACATTAAATGCCTCCAAATGGTATTTATTTCACTTCCCGAGCCCCTGGAAGCATGAAAATCACTTTAAACATGCTAATTTTAGCTCTAACACTGATGATCCACCTACAAATGTGAACTGACGTTCAAAAATAAAACATTTGAAAATGGACCATTTTCCACATTTCTGAAGCATGACGTAATGGGGGGGTGTTATCTCTTTTGTCGAAAATCAGCCATTTTTGCTCGAACATTAAATGCCTCCAAATGGTATTTAATTAACTTCCCGGGGTGAAGAAACCCTTTTTGAGAACTCAGAGTGAGTAAATTGGCCATTTTCATGCACTTTTAACCATTCCATAAATCTTGTGTTTTGGGCCCCTGGAAGCATGAAAATCACTTTAAACATGCTAATTTTAGCTCTAACACTGATGATCCACCTACAAATGTGAACTGACGTTCAAAAATTAAACATTTGAAAACGGACCATTTTCCACATTTCTGAAGCATGACGTAATGGGGGGATGTTATCTCTATTGTCGAAAATCAGCCGTTTTTGCTCGAACATTAAATGCCTCCAAATGGTATTTAATTAACTTCCCGAGCCCCTGGAAGCATGAAAATCACTTTAAACATGCACATTTTAGCTCTAACACTGATGATCCACCTACAAATGTGAACTGACGTTCAAAAATAAAACATTTGAAAATGGACCATTTTCCACATTTCTGAAGCATGACGTAATGGGGGGGTGTTATCTCTTTTGTCGAAAATCAGCCATTTTTGCTCGAACATTAAATGCCTCCAAATGGTATTTAATTAACTTCCCGGGGTGAAGAAACCCTTTTTGAGAACTCAGAGTGAGTAAATTGGCCATTTTCATGCACTTTTAACCATTCCATAAATCTTGTGTTTAGGGCCCCTGGAAGCATGAAAATCACTTTAAACATGCTAATTTTAGCTCTAACACTGATGATCCACCTACAAATGTGAACTGACGTTCAAAAATAAAACATTTGAAAACGGACCATTTTCCACATTTCTGAAGCATGACGTAATGGGGGGGTGTTATCTCTTTTGTCGAAAATCAGCCGTTTTTGCTGGAACATTAAATGGCTCCAAATGGTATTTAATTAACTTCCCGGGGTGAAGAAACCCTTTTTGAGAACTCAGAGTGAGTGAATTGGCCATTTTCATGCACTTTTAACCATTCCATAAATCTTGTGTTTAGGGCCCCTGGAAGCATGAAAATCACTTTAAACATGCTAATTTTAGCTCTAACACTGATGATCCACCTACAAATGTGAACTGACGTTCAAAAATAAAACATTTGAAAACGGACCATTTTCCACATTTCTGAAGCATGACGTAATGGGGGGGTGTTATCTCTTTTGTCGAAAATCAGCCGTTTTTGCTCGAACATTAAATGCCTCCAAATGGTATTTAATTAACTTCCCGGGGTGAAGAAACCCTTTTTGAGAACTCAGAGTGAGTAAATTGGCCATTTTCATGCACTTTTAACCATTCCATAAATCTTGTGTTTTGGGCCCCTGGAAGCATGAAAATCACTTTAAACATGCTAATTTTAGCTCTAACACTGATGATCCACCTACAAATGTGAACTGACGTTCAAAAATAAAACATTTGAAAACGGACCATTTTCCACATTTCTGAAGCATGACGTAATGGGGGGATGTTATCTCTATTGTCGAAAATCAGCCGTTTTTGCTCGAACATTAAATGCCTCCAAATGGTATTTAATTAACTTCCCGAGCCCCTGGAAGCATGAAAATCACTTTAAACATGCAAATTTTAGCTCTAACACTGATGATCCACCTACAAATGTGAACTGACGTTCAAAAATAAAACATTTGAAAACGGACCATTTTCCACATTTCTCAAGCATGACGTAATGGGTGGGTGTTATCTCTTTTGTCGAAAATCAGCCGTTTTTGCTCGAACATTAAATGCCTCCAAATGGTATTTATTTCACTTCCCGAGCCCCTGGAAGCATGAAAATCACTTTAAACATGCTAATTTTAGCTCTAACACTGATGATCCACCTACAAATGTGAACTGACGTTAAAAAATAAAACATTTGAAAATGGACCATTTTCCACATTTCTGAAGCATGACGTAATGGGGGGTGTTATCTCTTTTGTCGAAAATCAGCCGTTTTTGCTCGAACATTAAATGCCTCCAAATGGTATTTATTTCACTTCCCGAGCCCCTGGAAGCATGAAAATCACTTTAAACATGCTAATTTTAGCTCTAACACTGATGATCCACCTACAAATGTGAACTGACGTTCAAAAATAAAACATTTGAAAACGGACCATTTTCCACATTTCTGAAGCATGACGTAATGGGGGGGTGTTATCTCTTTTGTCGAAAATCAGCCGTTTTTGCTCGAACATTAAATGCCTCCAAATGGTATTTAATTAACTTCCCGGGGTGAAGAAACCCTTTTTGAGAACTCAGAGTGAGTAAATTGGCCATTTTCATGCACTTTTAACCATTCCATAAATCTTGTGTTTTGGGCCCCTGGAAGCATGAAAATAACTTTAAACATGCTAATTTTAGCTCTAACACTGATGATCTACCTACAAATGTGAACTGACGTTCAAAAATAAAACATTTGAAAACGGACCATTTTCCACATTTCTGAAGCATGACGTAATGGGGGGGTGTTATCTCTTTTGTCGAAAATCAGCCGTTTTTGCTCGAACATTAAATGCCTCCAAATGGTATTTAATTAACTTCCCGAGCCCCTGGAAGCATGAAAATCACTTTAAACATGCTAATTTTAGCTCTAACACTGATGATCCACCTACAAATGTGAACTGACGTTCAAAAATAAAACATTTGAAAACGGACCATTTTCCACATTTCTGAAGCATGACGTAATGGGGGGGTGTTATCTCTTTTGTCGAAAATCAGCCGTTTTTGCTCGAACATTAAATGCCTCCAAATGGTATTTAATTAACTTCCCGGGGTGAAGAAACCCTTTTTGAGAACTCAGAGTGAGTAAATTGGCCATTTTAATGCACTTTTAACCATTCCATAAATCTTGTGTTTTGGGCCCCTGGAAGCATGAAAATCACTTTAAACATGCTAATTTTAGCTCTAACACTGATGATCCACATACAAATGTGAACTGACGTTCAAAAATAAAACATTTGAAAACGGACCATTTTCCACATTTCTGAAGCATGACGTAATGGGGGGGTGTTATCTCTTTTGTCGAAAATCAGCCGTTTTGGCTCGAACATTAAATGCCTCCAAATGGTATTTCATTAACTTCCCGGGGTGAAGAAACCCTTTTTGAGAACTCAGAGTGAGTAAATTGGCCATTTTCATGCACTTTTAACCATTCCATAAATCTTGTGTTTTAGGCCCCTGGAAGCATGAAAATCACTTTAAACATGCTAATTTTAGCTCTAACACTGATGATCCACCTACAAATGTGAACTGACGTTCAAAAATAAAACATTTGAAAACGGACCATTTTCCACATTTCTGAAGCATGACGTAATGGGGGGTGTTATCTCTTTTGTCGAAAATCTGCCGTTTTTGCTCGAACATTAAATGCCTCCAAATGGTATTTAATTAACTTCCCGAGCCCCTGAAAGCATGAAAATCACTTTAAACATGCTAATTTTAGCTCTAACACTGATGATCCACCTACAAATGTGAACTGACGTTCAAAAATAAAACATTTGAAAACGGACCATTTTCCACATTTCTGAAGCATGACGTAATGGGGGGGTGTTATCTCTTTTGTCGAAAATCAGCCGTTTTTGCTCGAACATTAAATGCCTCCAAATGGTATTTAATTAACTTCCCGGGGTGAAGAAACCCTTTTTGAGAACTCAGAGTGAGTAAATTGGCCATTTTCATGCACTTTTAACCATTCCATAAATCTTGTGTTTTGGGCCCCTGGAAGCATGAAAATCACTTTAACCATGCTAATTTTAGCTCTAACACTGATGATCCACCTACAAATGTGAACTGACGTTCAAAAATAAAACATTTGAAAACGGACCATTTTCCACATTTCTGAAGCATGACGTAATGGGGGGGTGTTATCTCTTTTGTCGAAAATCAGCCGTTTTTGCTCGAACATTAAATGCCTCCAAATGGTATTTAATTAACTTCCCGAGCCCCTGGAAGCATGAAAATCACTTTAAACATGGTAATTTTAGCTCTAACACTGATGATCCACCTACAAATGTGAACTGACGTTCAAAAATAAAACATTTGAAAACGGACCATTTTCCACATTTCTGAAGCATGACGTAATGGGGGGGTGTTATCTCTTTTGTCGAAAATCAGCCGTTTTTGCTCGAACATTAAATGCCTCCAAATGGTATTTATTTCACTTCCCGAGCCCCTGGAAGCATGAAAATCACTTTAAACATGCTAATTTTAGCTCTAACACTGATGATCCACCTACAAATGTGAACTGACGTTCAAAAATAAAACATTTGAAAATGGACCATTTTCCACATTTCTGAAGCATGACGTAATGGGGGGGTGTTATCTCTTTTGTCGAAAATCAGCCATTTTTGCTCGAACATTAAATGCCTCCAAATGGTATTTAATTAACTTCCCGGGGTGAAGAAACCCTTTTTGAGAACTCAGAGTGAGTAAATTGGCCATTTTCATGCACTTTTAACCATTCCATAAATCTTGTGTTTTGGGCCCCTGGAAGCATGAAAATCACTTTAAACATGCTAATTTTAGCTCTAACACTGATGATCCACCTACAAATGTGAACTGACGTTCAAAAATTAAACATTTGAAAACGGACCATTTTCCACATTTCTGAAGCATGACGTAATGGGGGGATGTTATCTCTATTGTCGAAAATCAGCCGTTTTTGCTCGAACATTAAATGCCTCCAAATGGTATTTAATTAACTTCCCGAGCCCCTGGAAGCATGAAAATCACTTTAAACATGCACATTTTAGCTCTAACACTGATGATCCACCTACAAATGTGAACTGACGTTCAAAAATAAAACATTTGAAAATGGACCATTTTCCACATTTCTGAAGCATGACGTAATGGGGGGGTGTTATCTCTTTTGTCGAAAATCAGCCATTTTTGCTCGAACATTAAATGCCTCCAAATGGTATTTAATTAACTTCCCGGGGTGAAGAAACCCTTTTTGAGAACTCAGAGTGAGTAAATTGGCCATTTTCATGCACTTTTAACCATTCCATAAATCTTGTGTTTAGGGCCCCTGGAAGCATGAAAATCACTTTAAACATGCTAATTTTAGCTCTAACACTGATGATCCACCTACAAATGTGAACTGACGTTCAAAAATAAAACATTTGAAAACGGACCATTTTCCACATTTCTGAAGCATGACGTAATGGGGGGGTGTTATCTCTTTTGTCGAAAATCAGCCGTTTTTGCTGGAACATTAAATGGCTCCAAATGGTATTTAATTAACTTCCCGGGGTGAAGAAACCCTTTTTGAGAACTCAGAGTGAGTGAATTGGCCATTTTCATGCACTTTTAACCATTCCATAAATCTTGTGTTTAGGGCCCCTGGAAGCATGAAAATCACTTTAAACATGCTAATTTTAGCTCTAACACTGATGATCCACCTACAAATGTGAACTGACGTTCAAAAATAAAACATTTGAAAACGGACCATTTTCCACATTTCTGAAGCATGACGTAATGGGGGGTGTTATCTCTTTTGTCGAAAATCAGCCGTTTTTGCTCGAACATTAAATGCCTCCAAATGGTATTTAATTAACTTCCCGGGGTGAAGAAACCCTTTTTGAGAACTCAGAGTGAGTAAATTGGCCATTTTCATGCACTTTTAACCATTCCATAAATCTTGTGTTTTGGGCCCCTGGAAGCATGAAAATCACTTTAACCATGCTAATTTTAGCTCTAACACTGATGATCCACCTACAAATGTGAACTGACGTTCAAAAATAAAACATTTGAAAACGGACCATTTTCCACATTTCTGAAGCATGACGTAATGGGGGGGTGTTATCTCTTTTGTCGAAAATCAGCCGTTTTTGCTCGAACATTAAATGCCTCCAAATGGTATTTAATTAACTTCCCGAGCCCCTGGAAGCATGAAAATCACTTTAAACATGCTAATTTTAGCTCTAACACTGATGATCCACCTACAAATGTGAACTGACGTTCAAAAATAAAACATTTGAAAACGGACCATTTTCCACATTTCTGAAGCATGACGTAATGGGGGGTGTTATCTCTTTTGTCGAAAATCAGCCGTTTTTGCTGGAACATTAAATGCCTCCAAATGGTATTTAATTAACTTCCCGGGGTGAAGAAACCCTTTTTGAGAACTCAGAGTGAGTAAATTGGCCATTTTCATGCACTTTTAACCATTCCATAAATCTTGTGTTTTGGGCCCCTGGAAGCATGAAAATCACTTTAAACATGCTAATTTTAGCTCTAACACTGATGATCCACCTACAAATGTGAACTGACGTTCAAAAATAAAACATTTGAAAACGGACCATTTTCCACATTTTTGAAGCATGACGTAATGGGGGGTGTTATCTCTTTTGTCGAAAATCAGCCGTTTTTGCTCGAACATTAAATGCCTCCAAATGGTATTTAATTAACTTCCCGAGCCCCTGAAAGCATGAAAATCACTTTAAACATGCTAATTTTAGCTCTAACACTGATGATCCACCTACAAATGTGAACTGACGTTCAAAAATAAAACATTTGAAAACGGACCATTTTCCACATTTCTGAAGCATGACGTAATGGGGGGGTGTTATCTCTTTTGTCGAAAATCAGCCGTTTTTGCTCGAACATTAAATGCCTCCAAATGGTATTTAATTAACTTCCCGGGGTGAAGAAACCCTTTTTGAGAACTCAGAGTGAGTAAATTGGCCATTTTCATGCACTTTTAACCATTCCATAAATCTTGTGTTTAGGGCCCCTGGAAGCATGAAAATCACTTTAAACATGCTAATTTTAGCTCTAACACTGATGATCCACCTACAAATGTGAACTGACGTTCAAAAATAAAACATTTGAAAACGGACCATTTTCCACATTTCTGAAGCATGACGTAATGGGGGGGTGTTATCTCTTTTGTCGAAAATCAGCCGTTTTTGCTCGAACATTAAATGCCTCCAAATGGTATTTAATTAACTTCCCGAGCCCCTGGAAGCATGAAAATCACTTTAAACATGCTAATTTTAGCTCTAACACTGATGATCCACCTACAAATGTGAACTGACGTTCAAAAATAAAACATTTGAAAACGGACCATTTTCCACATTTCTGAAGCATGACGTAATGGGGGGGTGTTATCTCTTTTGTCGAAAATCAGCCGTTTTTGCTCGAACATTAAATGCCTCCAAATGGTATTTAATTAACTTCCCGGGGTGAAGAAACCCTTTTTGAGAACTCAGAGTGAGTAAATTGGCCATTTTAATGCACTTTTAACCATTCCATAAATCTTGTGTTTTGGGCCCCTGGAAGCATGAAAATCACTTTAAACATGCTAATTTTAGCTCTAACACTGATGATCCACATACAAATGTGAACTGACGTTCAAAAATAAAACATTTGAAAACGGACCATTTTCCACATTTCTGAAGCATGACGTAATGGGGGGGTGTTATCTCTTTTGTCGAAAATCAGCCGTTTTGGCTCGAACATTAAATGCCTCCAAATGGTATTTCATTAACTTCCCGGGGTGAAGAAACCCTTTTTGAGAACTCAGAGTGAGTAAATTGGCCATTTTCATGCACTTTTAACCATTCCATAAATCTTGTGTTTTAGGCCCCTGGAAGCATGAAAATCACTTTAAACATGCTAATTTTAGCTCTAACACTGATGATCCACCTACAAATGTGAACTGACGTTCAAAAATAAAACATTTGAAAACGGACCATTTTCCACATTTCTGAAGCATGACGTAATGGGGGGTGTTATCTCTTTTGTCGAAAATCTGCCGTTTTTGCTCGAACATTAAATGCCTCCAAATGGTATTTAATTAACTTCCCGAGCCCCTGAAAGCATGAAAATCACTTTAAACATGCTAATTTTAGCTCTAACACTGATGATCCACCTACAAATGTGAACTGACGTTCAAAAATAAAACATTTGAAAACGGACCATTTTCCACATTTCTGAAGCATGACGTAATGGGGGGGTGTTATCTCTTTTGTCGAAAATCAGCCGTTTTTGCTCGAACATTAAATGCCTCCAAATGGTATTTAATTAACTTCCCGGGGTGAAGAAACCCTTTTTGAGAACTCAGAGTGAGTAAATTGGCCATTTTCATGCACTTTTAACCATTCCATAAATCTTGTGTTTTGGGCCCCTGGAAGCATGAAAATCACTTTAACCATGCTAATTTTAGCTCTAACACTGATGATCCACCTACAAATGTGAACTGACGTTCAAAAATAAAACATTTGAAAACGGACCATTTTCCACATTTCTGAAGCATGACGTAATGGGGGGGTGTTATCTCTTTTGTCGAAAATCAGCCGTTTTTGCTCGAACATTAAATGCCTCCAAATGGTATTTAATTAACTTCCCGAGCCCCTGGAAGCATGAAAATCACTTTAAACATGGTAATTTTAGCTCTAACACTGATGATCCACCTACAAATGTGAACTGACGTTCAAAAATAAAACATTTGAAAACGGACCATTTTCCACATTTCTGAAGCATGACGTAATGGGGGGGTGTTATCTCTTTTGTCGAAAATCAGCCGTTTTTGCTCGAACATTAAATGCCTCCAAATGGTATTTATTTCACTTCCCGAGCCCCTGGAAGCATGAAAATCACTTTAAACATGCTAATTTTAGCTCTAACACTGATGATCCACCTACAAATGTGAACTGACGTTCAAAAATAAAACATTTGAAAATGGACCATTTTCCACATTTCTGAAGCATGACGTAATGGGGGGGTGTTATCTCTTTTGTCGAAAATCAGCCATTTTTGCTCGAACATTAAATGCCTCCAAATGGTATTTAATTAACTTCCCGGGGTGAAGAAACCCTTTTTGAGAACTCAGAGTGAGTAAATTGGCCATTTTCATGCACTTTTAACCATTCCATAAATCTTGTGTTTTGGGCCCCTGGAAGCATGAAAATCACTTTAAACATGCTAATTTTAGCTCTAACACTGATGATCCACCTACAAATGTGAACTGACGTTCAAAAATTAAACATTTGAAAACGGACCATTTTCCACATTTCTGAAGCATGACGTAATGGGGGGATGTTATCTCTATTGTCGAAAATCAGCCGTTTTTGCTCGAACATTAAATGCCTCCAAATGGTATTTAATTAACTTCCCGAGCCCCTGGAAGCATGAAAATCACTTTAAACATGCACATTTTAGCTCTAACACTGATGATCCACCTACAAATGTGAACTGACGTTCAAAAATAAAACATTTGAAAATGGACCATTTTCCACATTTCTGAAGCATGACGTAATGGGGGGGTGTTATCTCTTTTGTCGAAAATCAGCCATTTTTGCTCGAACATTAAATGCCTCCAAATGGTATTTAATTAACTTCCCGGGGTGAAGAAACCCTTTTTGAGAACTCAGAGTGAGTAAATTGGCCATTTTCATGCACTTTTAACCATTCCATAAATCTTGTGTTTAGGGCCCCTGGAAGCATGAAAATCACTTTAAACATGCTAATTTTAGCTCTAACACTGATGATCCACCTACAAATGTGAACTGACGTTCAAAAATAAAACATTTGAAAACGGACCATTTTCCACATTTCTGAAGCATGACGTAATGGGGGGGTGTTATCTCTTTTGTCGAAAATCAGCCGTTTTTGCTGGAACATTAAATGGCTCCAAATGGTATTTAATTAACTTCCCGGGGTGAAGAAACCCTTTTTGAGAACTCAGAGTGAGTGAATTGGCCATTTTCATGCACTTTTAACCATTCCATAAATCTTGTGTTTAGGGCCCCTGGAAGCATGAAAATCACTTTAAACATGCTAATTTTAGCTCTAACACTGATGATCCACCTACAAATGTGAACTGACGTTCAAAAATAAAACATTTGAAAACGGACCATTTTCCACATTTCTGAAGCATGACGTAATGGGGGGGTGTTATCTCTTTTGTCGAAAATCAGCCGTTTTTGCTCGAACATTAAATGCCTCCAAATGGTATTTAATTAACTTCCCGGGGTGAAGAAACCCTTTTTGAGAACTCAGAGTGAGTAAATTGGCCATTTTCATGCACTTTTAACCATTCCATAAATCTTGTGTTTTGGGCCCCTGGAAGCATGAAAATCACTTTAAACATGCTAATTTTAGCTCTAACACTGATGATCCACCTACAAATGTGAACTGACGTTCAAAAATAAAACATTTGAAAACGGACCATTTTCCACATTTCTGAAGCATGACGTAATGGGGGGATGTTATCTCTATTGTCGAAAATCAGCCGTTTTTGCTCGAACATTAAATGCCTCCAAATGGTATTTAATTAACTTCCCGAGCCCCTGGAAGCATGAAAATCACTTTAAACATGCAAATTTTAGCTCTAACACTGATGATCCACCTACAAATGTGAACTGACGTTCAAAAATAAAACATTTGAAAACGGACCATTTTCCACATTTCTCAAGCATGACGTAATGGGTGGGTGTTATCTCTTTTGTCGAAAATCAGCCGTTTTTGCTCGAACATTAAATGCCTCCAAATGGTATTTATTTCACTTCCCGAGCCCCTGGAAGCATGAAAATCACTTTAAACATGCTAATTTTAGCTCTAACACTGATGATCCACCTACAAATGTGAACTGACGTTAAAAAATAAAACATTTGAAAATGGACCATTTTCCACATTTCTGAAGCATGACGTAATGGGGGGTGTTATCTCTTTTGTCGAAAATCAGCCGTTTTTGCTCGAACATTAAATGCCTCCAAATGGTATTTATTTCACTTCCCGAGCCCCTGGAAGCATGAAAATCACTTTAAACATGCTAATTTTAGCTCTAACACTGATGATCCACCTACAAATGTGAACTGACGTTCAAAAATAAAACATTTGAAAACGGACCATTTTCCACATTTCTGAAGCATGACGTAATGGGGGGGTGTTATCTCTTTTGTCGAAAATCAGCCGTTTTTGCTCGAACATTAAATGCCTCCAAATGGTATTTAATTAACTTCCCGGGGTGAAGAAACCCTTTTTGAGAACTCAGAGTGAGTAAATTGGCCATTTTCATGCACTTTTAACCATTCCATAAATCTTGTGTTTTGGGCCCCTGGAAGCATGAAAATAACTTTAAACATGCTAATTTTAGCTCTAACACTGATGATCTACCTACAAATGTGAACTGACGTTCAAAAATAAAACATTTGAAAACGGACCATTTTCCACATTTCTGAAGCATGACGTAATGGGGGGGTGTTATCTCTTTTGTCGAAAATCAGCCGTTTTTGCTCGAACATTAAATGCCTCCAAATGGTATTTAATTAACTTCCCGAGCCCCTGGAAGCATGAAAATCACTTTAAACATGCTAATTTTAGCTCTAACACTGATGATCCACCTACAAATGTGAACTGACGTTCAAAAATAAAACATTTGAAAACGGACCATTTTCCACATTTCTGAAGCATGACGTAATGGGGGGGTGTTATCTCTTTTGTCGAAAATCAGCCGTTTTTGCTCGAACATTAAATGCCTCCAAATGGTATTTAATTAACTTCCCGGGGTGAAGAAACCCTTTTTGAGAACTCAGAGTGAGTAAATTGGCCATTTTAATGCACTTTTAACCATTCCATAAATCTTGTGTTTTGGGCCCCTGGAAGCATGAAAATCACTTTAAACATGCTAATTTTAGCTCTAACACTGATGATCCACATACAAATGTGAACTGACGTTCAAAAATAAAACATTTGAAAACGGACCATTTTCCACATTTCTGAAGCATGACGTAATGGGGGGGTGTTATCTCTTTTGTCGAAAATCAGCCGTTTTGGCTCGAACATTAAATGCCTCCAAATGGTATTTCATTAACTTCCCGGGGTGAAGAAACCCTTTTTGAGAACTCAGAGTGAGTAAATTGGCCATTTTCATGCACTTTTAACCATTCCATAAATCTTGTGTTTTAGGCCCCTGGAAGCATGAAAATCACTTTAAACATGCTAATTTTAGCTCTAACACTGATGATCCACCTACAAATGTGAACTGACGTTCAAAAATAAAACATTTGAAAACGGACCATTTTCCACATTTCTGAAGCATGACGTAATGGGGGGTGTTATCTCTTTTGTCGAAAATCTGCCGTTTTTGCTCGAACATTAAATGCCTCCAAATGGTATTTAATTAACTTCCCGAGCCCCTGAAAGCATGAAAATCACTTTAAACATGCTAATTTTAGCTCTAACACTGATGATCCACCTACAAATGTGAACTGACGTTCAAAAATAAAACATTTGAAAACGGACCATTTTCCACATTTCTGAAGCATGACGTAATGGGGGGGTGTTATCTCTTTTGTCGAAAATCAGCCGTTTTTGCTCGAACATTAAATGCCTCCAAATGGTATTTAATTAACTTCCCGGGGTGAAGAAACCCTTTTTGAGAACTCAGAGTGAGTAAATTGGCCATTTTCATGCACTTTTAACCATTCCATAAATCTTGTGTTTTGGGCCCCTGGAAGCATGAAAATCACTTTAACCATGCTAATTTTAGCTCTAACACTGATGATCCACCTACAAATGTGAACTGACGTTCAAAAATAAAACATTTGAAAACGGACCATTTTCCACATTTCTGAAGCATGACGTAATGGGGGGGTGTTATCTCTTTTGTCGAAAATCAGCCGTTTTTGCTCGAACATTAAATGCCTCCAAATGGTATTTAATTAACTTCCCGAGCCCCTGGAAGCATGAAAATCACTTTAAACATGGTAATTTTAGCTCTAACACTGATGATCCACCTACAAATGTGAACTGACGTTCAAAAATAAAACATTTGAAAACGGACCATTTTCCACATTTCTGAAGCATGACGTAATGGGGGGGTGTTATCTCTTTTGTCGAAAATCAGCCGTTTTTGCTCGAACATTAAATGCCTCCAAATGGTATTTATTTCACTTCCCGAGCCCCTGGAAGCATGAAAATCACTTTAAACATGCTAATTTTAGCTCTAACACTGATGATCCACCTACAAATGTGAACTGACGTTCAAAAATAAAACATTTGAAAATGGACCATTTTCCACATTTCTGAAGCATGACGTAATGGGGGGGTGTTATCTCTTTTGTCGAAAATCAGCCATTTTTGCTCGAACATTAAATGCCTCCAAATGGTATTTAATTAACTTCCCGGGGTGAAGAAACCCTTTTTGAGAACTCAGAGTGAGTAAATTGGCCATTTTCATGCACTTTTAACCATTCCATAAATCTTGTGTTTTGGGCCCCTGGAAGCATGAAAATCACTTTAAACATGCTAATTTTAGCTCTAACACTGATGATCCACCTACAAATGTGAACTGACGTTCAAAAATTAAACATTTGAAAACGGACCATTTTCCACATTTCTGAAGCATGACGTAATGGGGGGATGTTATCTCTATTGTCGAAAATCAGCCGTTTTTGCTCGAACATTAAATGCCTCCAAATGGTATTTAATTAACTTCCCGAGCCCCTGGAAGCATGAAAATCACTTTAAACATGCACATTTTAGCTCTAACACTGATGATCCACCTACAAATGTGAACTGACGTTCAAAAATAAAACATTTGAAAATGGACCATTTTCCACATTTCTGAAGCATGACGTAATGGGGGGGTGTTATCTCTTTTGTCGAAAATCAGCCATTTTTGCTCGAACATTAAATGCCTCCAAATGGTATTTAATTAACTTCCCGGGGTGAAGAAACCCTTTTTGAGAACTCAGAGTGAGTAAATTGGCCATTTTCATGCACTTTTAACCATTCCATAAATCTTGTGTTTAGGGCCCCTGGAAGCATGAAAATCACTTTAAACATGCTAATTTTAGCTCTAACACTGATGATCCACCTACAAATGTGAACTGACGTTCAAAAATAAAACATTTGAAAACGGACCATTTTCCACATTTCTGAAGCATGACGTAATGGGGGGGTGTTATCTCTTTTGTCGAAAATCAGCCGTTTTTGCTGGAACATTAAATGGCTCCAAATGGTATTTAATTAACTTCCCGGGGTGAAGAAACCCTTTTTGAGAACTCAGAGTGAGTGAATTGGCCATTTTCATGCACTTTTAACCATTCCATAAATCTTGTGTTTAGGGCCCCTGGAAGCATGAAAATCACTTTAAACATGCTAATTTTAGCTCTAACACTGATGATCCACCTACAAATGTGAACTGACGTTCAAAAATAAAACATTTGAAAACGGACCATTTTCCACATTTCTGAAGCATGACGTAATGGGGGGTGTTATCTCTTTTGTCGAAAATCAGCCGTTTTTGCTCGAACATTAAATGCCTCCAAATGGTATTTAATTAACTTCCCGGGGTGAAGAAACCCTTTTTGAGAACTCAGAGTGAGTAAATTGGCCATTTTCATGCACTTTTAACCATTCCATAAATCTTGTGTTTTGGGCCCCTGGAAGCATGAAAATCACTTTAACCATGCTAATTTTAGCTCTAACACTGATGATCCACCTACAAATGTGAACTGACGTTCAAAAATAAAACATTTGAAAACGGACCATTTTCCACATTTCTGAAGCATGACGTAATGGGGGGGTGTTATCTCTTTTGTCGAAAATCAGCCGTTTTTGCTCGAACATTAAATGCCTCCAAATGGTATTTAATTAACTTCCCGAGCCCCTGGAAGCATGAAAATCACTTTAAACATGCTAATTTTAGCTCTAACACTGATGATCCACCTACAAATGTGAACTGACGTTCAAAAATAAAACATTTGAAAACGGACCATTTTCCACATTTCTGAAGCATGACGTAATGGGGGGTGTTATCTCTTTTGTCGAAAATCAGCCGTTTTTGCTGGAACATTAAATGCCTCCAAATGGTATTTAATTAACTTCCCGGGGTGAAGAAACCCTTTTTGAGAACTCAGAGTGAGTAAATTGGCCATTTTCATGCACTTTTAACCATTCCATAAATCTTGTGTTTTGGGCCCCTGGAAGCATGAAAATCACTTTAAACATGCTAATTTTAGCTCTAACACTGATGATCCACCTACAAATGTGAACTGACGTTCAAAAATAAAACATTTGAAAACGGACCATTTTCCACATTTTTGAAGCATGACGTAATGGGGGGTGTTATCTCTTTTGTCGAAAATCAGCCGTTTTTGCTCGAACATTAAATGCCTCCAAATGGTATTTAATTAACTTCCCGAGCCCCTGAAAGCATGAAAATCACTTTAAACATGCTAATTTTAGCTCTAACACTGATGATCCACCTACAAATGTGAACTGACGTTCAAAAATAAAACATTTGAAAACGGACCATTTTCCACATTTCTGAAGCATGACGTAATGGGGGGGTGTTATCTCTTTTGTCGAAAATCAGCCGTTTTTGCTCGAACATTAAATGCCTCCAAATGGTATTTAATTAACTTCCCGGGGTGAAGAAACCCTTTTTGAGAACTCAGAGTGAGTAAATTGGCCATTTTCATGCACTTTTAACCATTCCATAAATCTTGTGTTTAGGGCCCCTGGAAGCATGAAAATCACTTTAAACATGCTAATTTTAGCTCTAACACTGATGATCCACCTACAAATGTGAACTGACGTTCAAAAATAAAACATTTGAAAACGGACCATTTTCCACATTTCTGAAGCATGACGTAATGGGGGGGTGTTATCTCTTTTGTCGAAAATCAGCCGTTTTTGCTGGAACATTAAATGGCTCCAAATGGTATTTAATTAACTTCCCGGGGTGAAGAAACCCTTTTTGAGAACTCAGAGTGAGTAAATTGGCCATTTTCATGCACTTTTAACCATTCCATAAATCTTGTGTTTAGGGCCCCTGGAAGCATGAAAATCACTTTAAACATGCTAATTTTAGCTCTAACACTGATGATCCACCTACAAATGTGAACTGACGTTCAAAAATAAAACATTTGAAAACGGACCATTTTCCACATTTCTGAAGCATGACGTAATGGGGGGGTGTTATCTCTTTTGTCGAAAATCAGCCGTTTTTGCTCGAACATTAAATGCCTCCAAATGCTATTTAATTAACTTCCCGGGGTGAAGAAACCCTTTTTGAGAACTCAGAGTGAGTAAATTGGCCATTTTCATGCACTTTTAACCATTCCATAAATCTTGTGTTTTGGGCCCCTGGAAGCATGAAAATCACTTTAACCATGCTAATTTTAGCTCTAACACTGATGATCCACCTACAAATGTGAACTGACGTTCAAAAATAAAACATTTGAAAACGGACCATTTTCCACATTTCTGAAGCATGACGTAATGGGGGGGTGTTATCTCTTTTGTCGAAAATCAGCCGTTTTTGCTCGAACATTAAATGCCTCCAAATGGTATTTAATTAACTTCCCGAGCCCCTGGAAGCATGAAAATCACTTTAAACATGCTAATTTTAGCTCTAACACTGATGATCCACCTACAAATGTGAACTGACGTTCAAAAATAAAACATTTGAAAACGGACCATTTTCCACATTTCTGAAGCATGACGTAATGGGGGGGTGTTATCTCTTTTGTCGAAAATCAGCCGTTTTTGCTCGAACATTAAATGCCTCCAAATGGTATTTATTTCACTTCCCGAGCCCCTGGAAGCATGAAAATCACTTTAAACATGCTAATTTTAGCTCTAACACTGATGATCCACCTACAAATGTGAACTGACGTTCAAAAATAAAACATTTGAAAATGGACCATTTTCCACATTTCTGAAGCATGACGTAATGGGGGGGTGTTATCTCTTTTGTCGAAAATCAGCCGTTTTTGCTAGAACATTAAATGCCTCCAAATGGTATTTAATTAACTTCCCGGGGTGAAGAAACCCTTTTTGAGAACTCAGAGTGAGTAAATTGGCCATTTTCATGCACTTTTAACCATTCCATAAATCTTGTGTTTTGGGCCCCTGGAAGCATGAAAATCACTTTAAACATGCTAATTTTAGCTCTAACACTGATGATCCACCTACAAATGTGAACTGACGTTCAAAAATAAAACATTTGAAAATGGACCATTTTCCACATTTCTGAAGCATGACGTAATGGGGGGGTGTTATCTCTTTTGTCGAAAATCAGCCATTTTTGCTCGAACATTAAATGCCTCCAAATGGTATTTAATTAACTTCCCGGGGTGAAGAAACCCTTTTTGAGAACTCAGAGTGAGTAAATTGGCCATTTTCATGCACTTTTAACCATTCCATAAATCTTGTGTTTTGGGCCCCTGGAAGCATGAAAATCACTTTAAACATGCTAATTTTAGCTCTAACACTGATGATCCACCTGCAAATGTGAACTGACGTTCAAAAATAAAACATTTGAAAACGGACCATTTTCCACATTTCTGAAGCATGACGTAATGGGGGGATGTTATCTCTATTGTCGAAAATCAGCCGTTTTTGCTCGAACATTAAATGCCTCCAAATGGTATTTAATTAACTTCCCGAGCCCCTGGAAGCATGAAAATCACTTTAAACATGCAAATTTTAGCTCTAACACTGATGATCCACCTACAAATGTGAACTGACGTTCAAAAATAAAACATTTGAAAACGGACCATTTTCCACATTTCTCAAGCATGACGTAATGGGTGGGTGTTATCTCTTTTGTCGAAAATCAGCCGTTTTTGCTCGAACATTAAATGCCTCCAAATGGTATTTATTTCACTTCCCGAGCCCCTGGAAGCATGAAAATCACTTTAAACATGCTAATTTTAGCTCTAACACTGATGATCCACCTACAAATGTGAACTGACGTTAAAAAATAAAACATTTGAAAACGGACCATTTTCCACATTTCTGAAGCATGACGTAATGGGGGGTGTTATCTCTTTTGTCGAAAATCAGCCGTTTTTGCTCGAACATTAAATGCCTCCAAATGGTATTTATTTCACTTCCCGAGCCCCTGGAAGCATGAAAATCACTTTAAACATGCTAATTTTAGCTCTAACACTGATGATCCACCTACAAATGTGAACTGACGTTCAAAAATAAAACATTTGAAAACGGACCATTTTCCACATTTCTGAAGCATGACGTAATGGGGGGGTGTTATCTCTTTTGTCGAAAATCAGCCGTTTTTGCTCGAACATTAAATGCCTCCAAATGGTATTTAATTAACTTCCCGGGGTGAAGAAACCCTTTTTGAGAACTCAGAGTGAGTAAATTGGCCATTTTCATGCACTTTTAACCATTCCATAAATCTTGTGTTTTGGGCCCCTGGAAGCATGAAAATAACTTTAAACATGCTAATTTTAGCTCTAACACTGATGATCTACCTACAAATGTGAACTGACGTTCAAAAATAAAACATTTGAAAACGGACCATTTTCCACATTTCTGAAGCATGACGTAATGGGGGGGTGTTATCTCTTTTGTCGAAAATCAGCCGTTTTTGCTCGAACATTAAATGCCTCCAAATGGTATTTAATTAACTTCCCGAGCCCCTGGAAGCATGAAAATCACTTTAAACATGCTAATTTTAGCTCTAACACTGATGATCCACCTACAAATGTGAACTGACGTTCAAAAATAAAACATTTGAAAACGGACCATTTTCCACATTTCTGAAGCATGACGTAATGGGGGGGTGTTATCTCTTTTGTCGAAAATCAGCCGTTTTTGCTCGAACATTAAATGCCTCCAAATGGTATTTAATTAACTTCCCGGGGTGAAGAAACCCTTTTTGAGAACTCAGAGTGAGTAAATTGGCCATTTTAATGCACTTTTAACCATTCCATAAATCTTGTGTTTTGGGCCCCTGGAAGCATGAAAATCACTTTAAACATGCTAATTTTAGCTCTAACACTGATGATCCACATACAAATGTGAACTGACGTTCAAAAATAAAACATTTGAAAACGGACCATTTTCCACATTTCTGAAGCATGACGTAATGGGGGGGTGTTATCTTTTGTCGAAAATCAGCCGTTTTGGCTCGAACATTAAATGCCTCCAAATGGTATTTCATTAACTTCCCGGGGTGAAGAAACCCTTTTTGAGAACTCAGAGTGAGTAAATTGGCCATTTTCATGCACTTTTAACCATTCCATAAATCTTGTGTTTTAGGCCCCTGGAAGCATGAAAATCACTTTAAACATGGTAATTTTAGCTCTAACACTGATGATCCACCTACAAATGTGAACTGACGTTCAAAAATAAAACATTTGAAAACGGACCATTTTCCACATTTCTGAAGCATGACGTAATGGGGGGGTGTTATCTCTTTTGTCGAAAATCAGCCGTTTTTGCTGGAACATTAAATGCCTCCAAATGGTATTTAATTAACTTCCCGGGGTGAAGAAACCCTTTTTGAGAACTCAGAGTGAGTAAATTGGCCATTTTCATGCACTTTTAACCATTCCATAAATCTTGTGTTTTGGGCCCCTGGAAGCATGAAAATCACTTTAAACATGCTAATTTTAGCTCTAACACTGATGATCCACCTACAAATGTGAACTGACGTTCAAAAATAAAACATTTGAAAACGGACCATTTTCCACATTTCTGAAGCATGACGTAATGGGGGGTGTTATCTCTTTTGTCGAAAATCTGCCGTTTTTGCTCGAACATTAAATGCCTCCAAATGGTATTTAATTAACTTCCCGAGCCCCTGAAAGCATGAAAATCACTTTAAACATGCTAATTTTAGCTCTAACACTGATGATCCACCTACAAATGTGAACTGACGTTCAAAAATAAAACATTTGAAAACGGACCATTTTCCACATTTCTGAAGCATGACGTAATGGGGGGGTGTTATCTCTTTTGTCGAAAATCAGCCGTTTTTGCTCGAACATTAAATGCCTCCAAATGGTATTTAATTAACTTCCCGGGGTGAAGAAACCCTTTTTGAGAACTCAGAGTGAGTAAATTGGCCATTTTCATGCACTTTTAACCATTCCATAAATCTTGTGTTTTGGGCCCCTGGAAGCATGAAAATCACTTTAACCATGCTAATTTTAGCTCTAACACTGATGATCCACCTACAAATGTGAACTGACGTTCAAAAATAAAACATTTGAAAACGGACCATTTTCCACATTTCTGAAGCATGACGTAATGGGGGGGTGTTATCTCTTTTGTCGAAAATCAGCCGTTTTTGCTCGAACATTAAATGCCTCCAAATGGTATTTAATTAACTTCCCGAGCCCCTGGAAGCATGAAAATCACTTTAAACATGGTAATTTTAGCTCTAACACTGATGATCCACCTACAAATGTGAACTGACGTTCAAAAATAAAACATTTGAAAACGGACCATTTTCCACATTTCTGAAGCATGACGTAATGGGGGGGTGTTATCTCTTTTGTCGAAAATCAGCCGTTTTTGCTCGAACATTAAATGCCTCCAAATGGTATTTATTTCACTTCCCGAGCCCCTGGAAGCATGAAAATCACTTTAAACATGCTAATTTTAGCTCTAACACTGATGATCCACCTACAAATGTGAACTGACGTTCAAAAATAAAACATTTGAAAATGGACCATTTTCCACATTTCTGAAGCATGACGTAATGGGGGGGTGTTATCTCTTTTGTCGAAAATCAGCCATTTTTGCTCGAACATTAAATGCCTCCAAATGGTATTTAATTAACTTCCCGGGGTGAAGAAACCCTTTTTGAGAACTCAGAGTGAGTAAATTGGCCATTTTCATGCACTTTTAACCATTCCATAAATCTTGTGTTTTGGGCCCCTGGAAGCATGAAAATCACTTTAAACATGCTAATTTTAGCTCTAACACTGATGATCCACCTACAAATGTGAACTGACGTTCAAAAATTAAACATTTGAAAACGGACCATTTTCCACATTTCTGAAGCATGACGTAATGGGGGGATGTTATCTCTATTGTCGAAAATCAGCCGTTTTTGCTCGAACATTAAATGCCTCCAAATGGTATTTAATTAACTTCCCGAGCCCCTGGAAGCATGAAAATCACTTTAAACATGCACATTTTAGCTCTAACACTGATGATCCACCTACAAATGTGAACTGACGTTCAAAAATAAAACATTTGAAAACGGACCATTTTCCACATTTCTGAAGCATGACGTAATGGGGGGGTGTTATCTCTTTTGTCGAAAATCAGCCGTTTTTGCTCGAACATTAAATGCCTCCAAATGGTATTTAATTAACTTCCCGGGGTGAAGAAACCCTTTTTGAGAACTCAGAGTGAGTAAATTGGCCATTTTCATGCACTTTTAACCATTCCATAAATCTTGTGTTTTGGGCCCCTGGAAGCATGAAAATAACTTTAAACATGCTAATTTTAGCTCTAACACTGATGATCCACCTACAAATGTGAACTGACGTTCAAAAATAAAACATTTGAAAACGGACCATTTTCCACATTTCTGAAGCATGACGTAATGGGGGGGTGTTATCTCTTTTGTCGAAAATCAGCCGTTTTTGCTCGAACATTAAATGCCTCTAAATGGTATTTAATTAACTTCCCGAGCCCCTGGAAGCATGAAAATCACTTTAAACATGCTAATTTTAGCTCTAACACTGATGATCCACCTACAAATGTGAACTGACGTTCAAAAATAAAACATTTGAAAACGGACCATTTTCCACATTTCTGAAGCATGACGTAATGGGGGGGTGTTATCTCTTTTGTCGAAAATCAGCCGTTTTTGCTCGAACATTAAATGCCTCCAAATGGTATTTAATTAACTTCCCGGGGTGAAGAAACCCTTTTTGAGAACTCAGAGTGAGTAAATTGGCCATTTTCATGCACTTTTAACCATTCCATAAATCTTGTGTTTTGGGCCCCTGGAAGCATGAAAATCACTTTAAACATGCTAATTTTAGCTCTAACACTGATGATCCACATACAAATGTGAACTGACGTTCAAAAATAAAACATTTGAAAACGGACCATTTTCCACATTTCTGAAGCATGACGTAATGGGGGGGTGTTATCTCTTTTGTCGAAAATCAGCCGTTTTTGCTCGAACATTAAATGCCTCCAAATGGTATTTGATTAACTTCCCGGGGTGAAGAAACCCTTTTTGAGAACTCAGAGTGAGTAAATTGGCCATTTTCATGCACTTTTAACCATTCCATAAATCTTGTGTTTTAGGCCCCTGGAAGCATGAAAATCACTTTAAACATGGTAATTTTAGCTCTAACACTGATGATCCACCTACAAATGTGAACTGACGTTCAAAAATAAAACATTTGAAAACGGACCATTTTCCACATTTCTGAAGCATGACGTAATGGGGGGGTGTTATCTCTTTTGTCGAAAATCAGCCGTTTTTGCTGGAACATTAAATGCCTCCAAATGGTATTTAATTAACTTCCCGGGGTGAAGAAACCCTTTTTGAGAACTCAGAGTGAGTAAATTGGCCATTTTCATGCACTTTTAACCATTCCATAAATCTTGTGTTTTGGGCCCCTGGAAGCATGAAAATCACTTTAAACATGCTAATTTTAGCTCTAACACTGATGATCCACCTACAAATGTGAACTGACGTTCAAAAATAAAACATTTGAAAACGGACCATTTTCCACATTTCTGAAGCATGACGTAATGGGGGGGTGTTATCTCTTTTGTCGAAAATCAGCCGTTTTTGCTCGAACATTAAATGCCTCCAAATGGTATTTAATTAACTTCCCGGGGTGAAGAAACCCTTTTTGAGAACTCAGAGTGAGTAAATTGGCCATTTTCATGCACTTTTAACCATTCCATAAATCTTGTGTTTTGGGCCCCTGGAAGCATGAAAATCACTTTAAACATGCTAATTTTAGCTCTAACACTGATAATCCACATACAAATGTGAACTGACGTTCAAAAATAAAACATTTGAAAACGGACCATTTTCCACATTTCTGAAGCATGACGTAATGGGGGGGTGTTATCTCTTTTGTCGAAAATCAGCCGTTTTTGCTCGAACATTAAATGCCTCCAAATGGTATTTAATTAACTTCCCGAGCCCCTGAAAGCATGAAAATCACTTTAAACATGCTAATTTTAGCTCTAACACTGATGATCCACCTACAAATGTGAACTGACATTCAAAAATAAAACATTTGAAAACGGACCATTTTCCACATTTCTGAAGCATGACGTAATGGGGGGGTGTTATCTCTTTTGTCGAAAATCAGCCGTTTTTGCTCGAACATTAAATGCCTCCAAATGGTATTTAATTAACTTCCCGGGGTGAAGAAACCCTTTTTGAGAACTCAGAGTGAGTAAATTGGCCATTTTCATGCACTTTTAACCATTCCATAAATCTTGTGTTTAGGGCCCCTGGAAGCATGAAAATCACTTTAAACATGCTAATTTTAGCTCTAACACTGATGATCCACCTACAAATGTGAACTGACGTTCAAAAATAAAACATTTGAAAACGGACCATTTTCCACATTTCTGAAGCATGACGTAATGGGGGGGTGTTATCTCTTTTGTCGAAATTCAGCCTTTTTGTGCTCGAACATTAAATGCCTCCAAATGGTATTTATTTCACTTCCCGAGCCCCTGGAAGCATGAAAATCACTTTAAACATGCTAATTTTAGCTCTAACACTGATGATCCACCTACAAATGTGAACTGACGTTCAAAAATAAAACATTTGAAAACGGACCATTTTCCACATTTCTGAAGCATGACGTAATGGGGGGGTGTTATCTCTTTTGTCGAAAATCAGCCGTTTTTGCTCGAACATTAAATGCCTCCAAATGGTATTTAATTAACTTCCCTAGCCCCTGGAAGCATGAAAATCACTTTAAACATGCTAATTTTAGCTCTAACACTGATGATCCACCTACAAATGTGAACTGACGTTCAAAAATAAAACATTTGAAAACGGACCATTTTCCACATTTCTGAAGCATGACGTAATGGGGGGGTGTTATCTCTTTTGTCGAAAATCAGCCGTTTTTGCTCGAACATTAAATGCCTCCAAATGGTATTTAATTAACTTCCCGAGCCCCTGGAAGCATGAAAATCACTTTAAACATGCTAATTTTAGCTCTAACACTGATGATCCACCTACAAATGTGAACTGACGTTCAAAAATAAAACATTTGAAAACGGACCATTTTCCACATTTCTGAAGCATGACGTAATGGGGGGTGTTATCTCTTTTGTCGAAAATCAGCCGTTTTTGCTCGAACATTAAATGCCTCCAAATGGTATTTAATTAACTTCCCGGGGTGAAGAAACCCTTTTTGAGAACTCAGAGTGAGTAAATTGGCCATTTTCATGCACTTT
Organism: Lissotriton vulgaris; assembly: GCF_964263255.1. NCBI lineage: Eukaryota > Metazoa > Chordata > Amphibia > Caudata > Salamandridae > Lissotriton > Lissotriton vulgaris. The sequence continues at coordinate 44,160 of NW_028254366.1, read as the reverse complement.
TAACCATTCCATAAATCTTGTGTTTAGGGCCCCTGGAAGCATGAAAATCACTTTAAACATGCTAATTTTAGCTCTAACACTGATGATCCACCTACAAATGTGAACTGACGTTCAAAAATAAAACATTTGAAAACGGACCATTTTCCACATTTCTGAAGCATGACGTAATGGGGGGGTGTTATCTCTTTTGTCGAAAATCAGCCGTTTTTGCTGGAACATTAAATGGCTCCAAATGGTATTTAATTAACTTCCCGGGGTGAAGAAACCCTTTTTGAGAACTCAGAGTGAGTAAATTGGCCATTTTCATGCACTTTTAACCATTCCATAAATCTTGTGTTTAGGGCCCCTGGAAGCATGAAAATCACTTTAAACATGCTAATTTTAGCTCTAACACTGATGATCCACCTACAAATGTGAACTGACGTTCAAAAATAAAACATTTGAAAACGGACCATTTTCCACATTTCTGAAGCATGACGTAATGGGGGGGTGTTATCTCTTTTGTCGAAAATCAGCCGTTTTTGCTCGAACATTAAATGCCTCCAAATGGTATTTAATTAACTTCCCGAGCCCCTGGAAGCATGAAAATCACTTTAAACATGCTAATTTTAGCTCTAACACTGATGATCCACCTACAAATGTGAACTGACGTTCAAAAATAAAACATTTGAAAACGGACCATTTTCCACATTTCTGAAGCATGACGTAATGGGGGGGTGTTATCTCTTTTGTCGAAAATCAGCCGTTTTTGCTCGAACATTAAATGCCTCCAAATGGTATTTATTTCACTTCCCGAGCCCCTGGAAGCATGAAAATCACTTTAAACATGCTAATTTTAGCTCTAACACTGATGATCCACCTACAAATGTGAACTGACGTTCAAAAATAAAACATTTGAAAACGGACCATTTTCCACATTTCTGAAGCATGACGTAATGGGGGGGTGTTATCTCTTTTGTCGAAAATCAGCCATTTTTGCTCGAACATTAAATGCCTCCAAATGGTATTTAATTAACTTCCCGGGGTGAAGAAACCCTTTTTGAGAACTCAGAGTGAGTAAATTGGCCATTTTCATGCACTTTTAACCATTCCATAAATCTTGTGTTTTGGGCCCCTGGAAGCATGAAAATCACTTTAAACATGCTAATTTTAGCTCTAACACTGATGATCCACCTACAAATGTGAACTGACGTTCAAAAATAAAACATTTGAAAACGGACCATTTTCCACATTTCTGAAGCATGACGTAATGGGGGGATGTTATCTCTATTGTCGAAAATCAGCCGTTTTTGCTCGAACATTAAATGCCTCCAAATGGTATTTAATTAACTTCCCGAGCCCCTGGAAGCATGAAAATCACTTTAAACATGCAAATTTTAGCTCTAACACTGATGATCCACCTACAAATGTGAACTGACGTTCAAAAATAAAACATTTGAAAACGGACCATTTTCCACATTTCTGAAGCATGACGTAATGGGGGGGTGTTATCTCTTTTGTCGAAAATCAGCCGTTTTTGCTCGAACATTAAATGCCTCCAAATGGTATTTAATTAACTTCCCGGGGTGAAGAAACCCTTTTTGAGAACTCAGAGTGAGTAAATTGGCCATTTTCATGCACTTTTAACCATTCCATAAATCTTGTGTTTTGGGCCCCTGGAAGCATGAAAATAACTTTAAACATGCTAATTTTAGCTCTAACACTGATGATCCACCTACAAATGTGAACTGACGTTAAAAAATAAAACATTTGAAAACGGACCATTTTCCACATTTCTGAAGCATGACGTAATGGGGGGGTGTTATCTCTTTTGTCGAAAATCAGCCGTTTTTGCTCGAACATTAAATGCCTCCAAATGGTATTTAATTAACTTCCCGGGGTGAAGAAACCCTTTTTGAGAACTCAGAGTGAGTAAATTGGCCATTTTCATGCACTTTTAACCATTCCATAAATCTTGTGTTTTGGGCCCCTGGAAGCATGAAAATCACTTTAAACATGCTAATTTTAGCTCTAACACTGATGATCCACCTACAAATGTGAACTGACGTTCAAAAATAAAACATTTGAAAACGGACCATTTTCCACATTTCTGAAGCATGACGTAATGGGGGGGTGTTATCTCTTTTGTCGAAAATCAGCCGTTTTTGCTCGAACATTAAATGCCTCCAAATGGTATTTAATTAACTTCCCGGGGTGAAGAAACCCTTTTTGAGAACTCAGAGTGAGTAAATTGGCCATTTTCATGCACTTTTAACCATTCCATAAATCTTGTGTTTTGGGCCCCTGGAAGCATGAAAATCACTTTAAACATGCTAATTTTAGCTCTAACACTGATGATCCACCTACAAATGTGAACTGACGTTCAAAAATAAAACATTTGAAAACGGACCATTTTCCACATTTCTGAAGCATGACGTAATGGGGGGGTGTTATCTCTTTTGTTGAAAATCAGCCATTTTTGCTCGAACATTAAATGCCTCCAAATGGTATTTAATTAACTTCCCGAGCCCCTGGAAGCATGAAAATCACTTTAAACATGCTAATTTTAGCTCTAACACTGATGATCCACCTACAAATGTGAACTGACGTTCAAAAATAAAACATTTGAAAACGGACCATTTTCCACATTTCTGAAGCATGACGTAATGGGGGGGGTGTTATCTCTTTTGTCGAAAATCAGCCGTTTTTGCTCGAACATTAAATGCCTCCAAATGGTATTTAATTAACTTCCCGAGCCCCTGGAAGCATGAAAATCACTTTAAACATGCTAATTTTAGCTCTAACACTGATGATCCACCTACAAATGTGAACTGACGTTCAAAAATAAAACATTTGAAAACGGACCATTTTCCACATTTCTGAAGCATGACGTAATGGGGGGGTGTTATCTCTTTTGTCGAAAATCAGCCGTTTTTGCTCGAACATTAAATGCCTCCAAATGGTATTTATTTCACTTCCCGAGCCCCTGGAAGCATGAAAATCACTTTAAACATGCTAATTTTAGCTCTAACACTGATGATCCACCTACAAATGTGAACTGACGTTCAAAAATAAAACATTTGAAAATGGACCATTTTCCACATTTCTGAAGCATGACGTAATGGGGGGGTGTTATCTCTTTTGTCGAAAATCAGCCATTTTTGCTCGAACATTAAATGCCTCCAAATGGTATTTAATTAACTTCCCGGGGTGAAGAAACCCTTTTTGAGAACTCAGAGTGAGTAAATTGGCCATTTTCATGCACTTTTAACCATTCCATAAATCTTGTGTTTTGGGCCCCTGGAAGCATGAAAATCACTTTAAACATGCTAATTTTAGCTCTAACACTGATGATCCACCTACAAATGTGAACTGACGTTCAAAAATAAAACATTTGAAAACGGACCATTTTCCACATTTCTGAAGCATGACGTAATGGGGGGATGTTATCTCTATTGTCGAAAATCAGCCGTTTTTGCTCGAACATTAAATGCCTCCAAATGGTATTTAATTAACTTCCCGAGCCCCTGGAAGGATGAAAATCACTTTAAACATGCACATTTTAGCTCTAACACTGATGATCCACCTACAAATGTGAACTGACGTTCAAAAATAAAACATTTGAAAACGGACCATTTTCCACATTTCTGAAGCATGACGTAATGGGGGGGTGTTATCTCTTTTGTCGAAAATCAGCCGTTTTTGCTCGAACATTAAATGCCTCCAAATGGTATTTATTTCACTTCCCGAGCCCCTGGAAGCATGAAAATCACTTTAAACATGCTAATTTTAGCTCTAACACTGATGATCCACCTACAAATGTGAACTGACGTTCAAAAATAAAACATTTGAAAACGGACCATTTTCCACATTTCTGAAGCATGACGTAATGGGGGGGTGTTATCTCTTTTGTCGAAAATCAGCCGTTTTTGCTCGAACATTAAATGCCTCCAAATGGTATTTAATTAACTTCCCGAGCCCCTGGAAGCATGAAAATCACTTTAAACATGCTAATTTTAGCTCTAACACTGATGATCCACCTACAAATGTGAACTGACGTTCAAAAATAAAACATTTGAAAACGGACCATTTTCCACATTTCTGAAGCATGACGTAATGGGGGGTGTTATCTCTTTTGTCGAAAATCAGCCGTTTTTGCTCGAACATTAAATGCCTCCAAATGGTATTTAATTAACTTCCCGGGGTGAAGAAACCCTTTTTGAGAACTCAGAGTGAGTAAATTGGCCATTTTCATGCACTTTTAACCATTCCATAAATCTTGTGTTTAGGGCCCCTGGAAGCATGAAAATCACTTTAAACATGCTAATTTTAGCTCTAACACTGATGATCCACCTACAAATGTGAACTGACGTTCAAAAATAAAACATTTGAAAACGGACCATTTTCCACATTTCTGAAGCATGATGTAATGGGGGGGTGTTATCTCTTTTGTCGAAAATCAGCCGTTTTTGCTGGAACATTAAATGGCTCCAAATGGTATTTAATTAACTTCCCGGGGTGAAGAAACCCTTTTTGAGAACTCAGAGTGAGTAAATTGGCCATTTTCATGCACTTTTAACCATTCCATAAATCTTGTGTTTAGGGCCCCTGGAAGCATGAAAATCACTTTAAACATGCTAATTTTAGCTCTAACACTGATGATCCACCTACAAATGTGAACTGACGTTCAAAAATAAAACATTTGAAAACGGACCATTTTCCACATTTCTGAAGCATGACGTAATGGGGGGATGTTATCTCTATTGTCGAAAATCAGCCGTTTTTGCTCGAACATTAAATGCCTCCAAATGGTATTTAATTAACTTCCCGAGCCCCTGGAAGCATGAAAATCACTTTAAACATGCAAATTTTAGCTCTAACACTGATGATCCACCTACAAATGTGAACTGACGTTCAAAAATAAAACATTTGAAAACGGACCATTTTCCACATTTCTCAAGCATGACGTAATGGGTGGGTGTTATCTCTTTTGTCGAAAATCAGCCGTTTTTGCTCGAACATTAAATGCCTCCAAATGGTATTTATTTCACTTCCCGAGCCCCTGGAAGCATGAAAATCACTTTAAACATGCTAATTTTAGCTCTAACACTGATGATCCACCTACAAATGTGAACTGACGTTCAAAAATAAAACATTTGAAAACGGACCATTTTCCACATTTCTGAAGCATGACGTAATGGGGGGGTGTTATCTCTTTTGTCGAAAATCAGCCGTTTTTGCTCGAACATTAAATGCCTCCAAATGGTATTTAATTAACTTCCCGGGGTGAAGAAACCCTTTTTGAGAACTCAGAGTGAGTAAATTGGCCATTTTCATGCACTTTTAACCATTCCATAAATCTTGTGTTTTGGGCCCCTGGAAGCATGAAAATAACTTTAAACATGCTAATTTTAGCTCTAACACTGATGATCTACCTACAAATGTGAACTGACGTTCAAAAATAAAACATTTGAAAACGGACCATTTTCCACATTTCTGAAGCATGACGTAATGGGGGGGTGTTATCTCTTTTGTCGAAAATCAGCCGTTTTTGCTCGAACATTAAATGCCTCCAAATGGTATTTAATTAACTTCCCGAGCCCCTGGAAGCATGAAAATCACTTTAAACATGCTAATTTTAGCTCTAACACTGATGATCCACCTACAAATGTGAACTGACGTTCAAAAATAAAACATTTGAAAACGGACCATTTTCCACATTTCTGAAGCATGACGTAATGGGGGGGTGTTATCTCTTTTGTCGAAAATCAGCCGTTTTTGCTCGAACATTAAATGCCTCCAAATGGTATTTAATTAACTTCCCGGGGTGAAGAAACCCTTTTTGAGAACTCAGAGTGAGTAAATTGGCCATTTTAATGCACTTTTAACCATTCCATAAATCTTGTGTTTTGGGCCCCTGGAAGCATGAAAATCACTTTAAACATGCTAATTTTAGCTCTAACACTGATGATCCACATACAAATGTGAACTGACGTTCAAAAATAAAACATTTGAAAACGGACCATTTTCCACATTTCTGAAGCATGACGTAATGGGGGGGTGTTATCTCTTTTGTCGAAAATCAGCCGTTTTGGCTCGAACATTAAATGCCTCCAAATGGTATTTCATTAACTTCCCGGGGTGAAGAAACCCTTTTTGAGAACTCAGAGTGAGTAAATTGGCCATTTTCATGCACTTTTAACCATTCCATAAATCTTGTGTTTTAGGCCCCTGGAAGCATGAAAATCACTTTAAACATGCTAATTTTAGCTCTAACACTGATGATCCACCTACAAATGTGAACTGACGTTCAAAAATAAAACATTTGAAAACGGACCATTTTCCACATTTCTGAAGCATGACGTAATGGGGGGTGTTATCTCTTTTGTCGAAAATCTGCCGTTTTTGCTCGAACATTAAATGCCTCCAAATGGTATTTAATTAACTTCCCGAGCCCCTGAAAGCATGAAAATCACTTTAAACATGCTAATTTTAGCTCTAACACTGATGATCCACCTACAAATGTGAACTGACGTTCAAAAATAAAACATTTGAAAACGGACCATTTTCCACATTTCTGAAGCATGACGTAATGGGGGGGTGTTATCTCTTTTGTCGAAAATCAGCCGTTTTTGCTCGAACATTAAATGCCTCCAAATGGTATTTAATTAACTTCCCGGGGTGAAGAAACCCTTTTTGAGAACTCAGAGTGAGTAAATTGGCCATTTTCATGCACTTTTAACCATTCCATAAATCTTGTGTTTTGGGCCCCTGGAAGCATGAAAATCACTTTAACCATGCTAATTTTAGCTCTAACACTGATGATCCACCTACAAATGTGAACTGACGTTCAAAAATAAAACATTTGAAAACGGACCATTTTCCACATTTCTGAAGCATGACGTAATGGGGGGGTGTTATCTCTTTTGTCGAAAATCAGCCGTTTTTGCTCGAACATTAAATGCCTCCAAATGGTATTTAATTAACTTCCCGAGCCCCTGGAAGCATGAAAATCACTTTAAACATGGTAATTTTAGCTCTAACACTGATGATCCACCTACAAATGTGAACTGACGTTCAAAAATAAAACATTTGAAAACGGACCATTTTCCACATTTCTGAAGCATGACGTAATGGGGGGGTGTTATCTCTTTTGTCGAAAATCAGCCGTTTTTGCTCGAACATTAAATGCCTCCAAATGGTATTTATTTCACTTCCCGAGCCCCTGGAAGCATGAAAATCACTTTAAACATGCTAATTTTAGCTCTAACACTGATGATCCACCTACAAATGTGAACTGACGTTCAAAAATAAAACATTTGAAAATGGACCATTTTCCACATTTCTGAAGCATGACGTAATGGGGGGGTGTTATCTCTTTTGTCGAAAATCAGCCATTTTTGCTCGAACATTAAATGCCTCCAAATGGTATTTAATTAACTTCCCGGGGTGAAGAAACCCTTTTTGAGAACTCAGAGTGAGTAAATTGGCCATTTTCATGCACTTTTAACCATTCCATAAATCTTGTGTTTTGGGCCCCTGGAAGCATGAAAATCACTTTAAACATGCTAATTTTAGCTCTAACACTGATGATCCACCTACAAATGTGAACTGACGTTCAAAAATTAAACATTTGAAAACGGACCATTTTCCACATTTCTGAAGCATGACGTAATGGGGGGATGTTATCTCTATTGTCGAAAATCAGCCGTTTTTGCTCGAACATTAAATGCCTCCAAATGGTATTTAATTAACTTCCCGAGCCCCTGGAAGCATGAAAATCACTTTAAACATGCACATTTTAGCTCTAACACTGATGATCCACCTACAAATGTGAACTGACGTTCAAAAATAAAACATTTGAAAATGGACCATTTTCCACATTTCTGAAGCATGACGTAATGGGGGGGTGTTATCTCTTTTGTCGAAAATCAGCCATTTTTGCTCGAACATTAAATGCCTCCAAATGGTATTTAATTAACTTCCCGGGGTGAAGAAACCCTTTTTGAGAACTCAGAGTGAGTAAATTGGCCATTTTCATGCACTTTTAACCATTCCATAAATCTTGTGTTTAGGGCCCCTGGAAGCATGAAAATCACTTTAAACATGCTAATTTTAGCTCTAACACTGATGATCCACCTACAAATGTGAACTGACGTTCAAAAATAAAACATTTGAAAACGGACCATTTTCCACATTTCTGAAGCATGACGTAATGGGGGGGTGTTATCTCTTTTGTCGAAAATCAGCCGTTTTTGCTGGAACATTAAATGGCTCCAAATGGTATTTAATTAACTTCCCGGGGTGAAGAAACCCTTTTTGAGAACTCAGAGTGAGTGAATTGGCCATTTTCATGCACTTTTAACCATTCCATAAATCTTGTGTTTAGGGCCCCTGGAAGCATGAAAATCACTTTAAACATGCTAATTTTAGCTCTAACACTGATGATCCACCTACAAATGTGAACTGACGTTCAAAAATAAAACATTTGAAAACGGACCATTTTCCACATTTCTGAAGCATGACGTAATGGGGGGGTGTTATCTCTTTTGTCGAAAATCAGCCGTTTTTGCTCGAACATTAAATGCCTCCAAATGGTATTTAATTAACTTCCCGGGGTGAAGAAACCCTTTTTGAGAACTCAGAGTGAGTAAATTGGCCATTTTCATGCACTTTTAACCATTCCATAAATCTTGTGTTTTGGGCCCCTGGAAGCATGAAAATCACTTTAAACATGCTAATTTTAGCTCTAACACTGATGATCCACCTACAAATGTGAACTGACGTTCAAAAATAAAACATTTGAAAACGGACCATTTTCCACATTTCTGAAGCATGACGTAATGGGGGGATGTTATCTCTATTGTCGAAAATCAGCCGTTTTTGCTCGAACATTAAATGCCTCCAAATGGTATTTAATTAACTTCCCGAGCCCCTGGAAGCATGAAAATCACTTTAAACATGCAAATTTTAGCTCTAACACTGATGATCCACCTACAAATGTGAACTGACGTTCAAAAATAAAACATTTGAAAACGGACCATTTTCCACATTTCTCAAGCATGACGTAATGGGTGGGTGTTATCTCTTTTGTCGAAAATCAGCCGTTTTTGCTCGAACATTAAATGCCTCCAAATGGTATTTATTTCACTTCCCGAGCCCCTGGAAGCATGAAAATCACTTTAAACATGCTAATTTTAGCTCTAACACTGATGATCCACCTACAAATGTGAACTGACGTTAAAAAATAAAACATTTGAAAATGGACCATTTTCCACATTTCTGAAGCATGACGTAATGGGGGGTGTTATCTCTTTTGTCGAAAATCAGCCGTTTTTGCTCGAACATTAAATGCCTCCAAATGGTATTTATTTCACTTCCCGAGCCCCTGGAAGCATGAAAATCACTTTAAACATGCTAATTTTAGCTCTAACACTGATGATCCACCTACAAATGTGAACTGACGTTCAAAAATAAAACATTTGAAAACGGACCATTTTCCACATTTCTGAAGCATGACGTAATGGGGGGGTGTTATCTCTTTTGTCGAAAATCAGCCGTTTTTGCTCGAACATTAAATGCCTCCAAATGGTATTTAATTAACTTCCCGGGGTGAAGAAACCCTTTTTGAGAACTCAGAGTGAGTAAATTGGCCATTTTCATGCACTTTTAACCATTCCATAAATCTTGTGTTTTGGGCCCCTGGAAGCATGAAAATAACTTTAAACATGCTAATTTTAGCTCTAACACTGATGATCTACCTACAAATGTGAACTGACGTTCAAAAATAAAACATTTGAAAACGGACCATTTTCCACATTTCTGAAGCATGACGTAATGGGGGGGTGTTATCTCTTTTGTCGAAAATCAGCCGTTTTTGCTCGAACATTAAATGCCTCCAAATGGTATTTAATTAACTTCCCGAGCCCCTGGAAGCATGAAAATCACTTTAAACATGCTAATTTTAGCTCTAACACTGATGATCCACCTACAAATGTGAACTGACGTTCAAAAATAAAACATTTGAAAACGGACCATTTTCCACATTTCTGAAGCATGACGTAATGGGGGGGTGTTATCTCTTTTGTCGAAAATCAGCCGTTTTTGCTCGAACATTAAATGCCTCCAAATGGTATTTAATTAACTTCCCGGGGTGAAGAAACCCTTTTTGAGAACTCAGAGTGAGTAAATTGGCCATTTTAATGCACTTTTAACCATTCCATAAATCTTGTGTTTTGGGCCCCTGGAAGCATGAAAATCACTTTAAACATGCTAATTTTAGCTCTAACACTGATGATCCACATACAAATGTGAACTGACGTTCAAAAATAAAACATTTGAAAACGGACCATTTTCCACATTTCTGAAGCATGACGTAATGGGGGGGTGTTATCTCTTTTGTCGAAAATCAGCCGTTTTGGCTCGAACATTAAATGCCTCCAAATGGTATTTCATTAACTTCCCGGGGTGAAGAAACCCTTTTTGAGAACTCAGAGTGAGTAAATTGGCCATTTTCATGCACTTTTAACCATTCCATAAATCTTGTGTTTTAGGCCCCTGGAAGCATGAAAATCACTTTAAACATGCTAATTTTAGCTCTAACACTGATGATCCACCTACAAATGTGAACTGACGTTCAAAAATAAAACATTTGAAAACGGACCATTTTCCACATTTCTGAAGCATGACGTAATGGGGGGTGTTATCTCTTTTGTCGAAAATCTGCCGTTTTTGCTCGAACATTAAATGCCTCCAAATGGTATTTAATTAACTTCCCGAGCCCCTGAAAGCATGAAAATCACTTTAAACATGCTAATTTTAGCTCTAACACTGATGATCCACCTACAAATGTGAACTGACGTTCAAAAATAAAACATTTGAAAACGGACCATTTTCCACATTTCTGAAGCATGACGTAATGGGGGGGTGTTATCTCTTTTGTCGAAAATCAGCCGTTTTTGCTCGAACATTAAATGCCTCCAAATGGTATTTAATTAACTTCCCGGGGTGAAGAAACCCTTTTTGAGAACTCAGAGTGAGTAAATTGGCCATTTTCATGCACTTTTAACCATTCCATAAATCTTGTGTTTTGGGCCCCTGGAAGCATGAAAATCACTTTAACCATGCTAATTTTAGCTCTAACACTGATGATCCACCTACAAATGTGAACTGACGTTCAAAAATAAAACATTTGAAAACGGACCATTTTCCACATTTCTGAAGCATGACGTAATGGGGGGGTGTTATCTCTTTTGTCGAAAATCAGCCGTTTTTGCTCGAACATTAAATGCCTCCAAATGGTATTTAATTAACTTCCCGAGCCCCTGGAAGCATGAAAATCACTTTAAACATGGTAATTTTAGCTCTAACACTGATGATCCACCTACAAATGTGAACTGACGTTCAAAAATAAAACATTTGAAAACGGACCATTTTCCACATTTCTGAAGCATGACGTAATGGGGGGGTGTTATCTCTTTTGTCGAAAATCAGCCGTTTTTGCTCGAACATTAAATGCCTCCAAATGGTATTTATTTCACTTCCCGAGCCCCTGGAAGCATGAAAATCACTTTAAACATGCTAATTTTAGCTCTAACACTGATGATCCACCTACAAATGTGAACTGACGTTCAAAAATAAAACATTTGAAAATGGACCATTTTCCACATTTCTGAAGCATGACGTAATGGGGGGGTGTTATCTCTTTTGTCGAAAATCAGCCATTTTTGCTCGAACATTAAATGCCTCCAAATGGTATTTAATTAACTTCCCGGGGTGAAGAAACCCTTTTTGAGAACTCAGAGTGAGTAAATTGGCCATTTTCATGCACTTTTAACCATTCCATAAATCTTGTGTTTTGGGCCCCTGGAAGCATGAAAATCACTTTAAACATGCTAATTTTAGCTCTAACACTGATGATCCACCTACAAATGTGAACTGACGTTCAAAAATTAAACATTTGAAAACGGACCATTTTCCACATTTCTGAAGCATGACGTAATGGGGGGATGTTATCTCTATTGTCGAAAATCAGCCGTTTTTGCTCGAACATTAAATGCCTCCAAATGGTATTTAATTAACTTCCCGAGCCCCTGGAAGCATGAAAATCACTTTAAACATGCACATTTTAGCTCTAACACTGATGATCCACCTACAAATGTGAACTGACGTTCAAAAATAAAACATTTGAAAATGGACCATTTTCCACATTTCTGAAGCATGACGTAATGGGGGGGTGTTATCTCTTTTGTCGAAAATCAGCCATTTTTGCTCGAACATTAAATGCCTCCAAATGGTATTTAATTAACTTCCCGGGGTGAAGAAACCCTTTTTGAGAACTCAGAGTGAGTAAATTGGCCATTTTCATGCACTTTTAACCATTCCATAAATCTTGTGTTTAGGGCCCCTGGAAGCATGAAAATCACTTTAAACATGCTAATTTTAGCTCTAACACTGATGATCCACCTACAAATGTGAACTGACGTTCAAAAATAAAACATTTGAAAACGGACCATTTTCCACATTTCTGAAGCATGACGTAATGGGGGGGTGTTATCTCTTTTGTCGAAAATCAGCCGTTTTTGCTGGAACATTAAATGGCTCCAAATGGTATTTAATTAACTTCCCGGGGTGAAGAAACCCTTTTTGAGAACTCAGAGTGAGTGAATTGGCCATTTTCATGCACTTTTAACCATTCCATAAATCTTGTGTTTAGGGCCCCTGGAAGCATGAAAATCACTTTAAACATGCTAATTTTAGCTCTAACACTGATGATCCACCTACAAATGTGAACTGACGTTCAAAAATAAAACATTTGAAAACGGACCATTTTCCACATTTCTGAAGCATGACGTAATGGGGGGTGTTATCTCTTTTGTCGAAAATCAGCCGTTTTTGCTCGAACATTAAATGCCTCCAAATGGTATTTAATTAACTTCCCGGGGTGAAGAAACCCTTTTTGAGAACTCAGAGTGAGTAAATTGGCCATTTTCATGCACTTTTAACCATTCCATAAATCTTGTGTTTTGGGCCCCTGGAAGCATGAAAATCACTTTAACCATGCTAATTTTAGCTCTAACACTGATGATCCACCTACAAATGTGAACTGACGTTCAAAAATAAAACATTTGAAAACGGACCATTTTCCACATTTCTGAAGCATGACGTAATGGGGGGGTGTTATCTCTTTTGTCGAAAATCAGCCGTTTTTGCTCGAACATTAAATGCCTCCAAATGGTATTTAATTAACTTCCCGAGCCCCTGGAAGCATGAAAATCACTTTAAACATGCTAATTTTAGCTCTAACACTGATGATCCACCTACAAATGTGAACTGACGTTCAAAAATAAAACATTTGAAAACGGACCATTTTCCACATTTCTGAAGCATGACGTAATGGGGGGTGTTATCTCTTTTGTCGAAAATCAGCCGTTTTTGCTGGAACATTAAATGCCTCCAAATGGTATTTAATTAACTTCCCGGGGTGAAGAAACCCTTTTTGAGAACTCAGAGTGAGTAAATTGGCCATTTTCATGCACTTTTAACCATTCCATAAATCTTGTGTTTTGGGCCCCTGGAAGCATGAAAATCACTTTAAACATGCTAATTTTAGCTCTAACACTGATGATCCACCTACAAATGTGAACTGACGTTCAAAAATAAAACATTTGAAAACGGACCATTTTCCACATTTCTGAAGCATGACGTAATGGGGGGTGTTATCTCTTTTGTCGAAAATCTGCCGTTTTTGCTCGAACATTAAATGCCTCCAAATGGTATTTAATTAACTTCCCGAGCCCCTGAAAGCATGAAAATCACTTTAAACATGCTAATTTTAGCTCTAACACTGATGATCCACCTACAAATGTGAACTGACGTTCAAAAATAAAACATTTGAAAACGGACCATTTTCCACATTTCTGAAGCATGACGTAATGGGGGGGTGTTATCTCTTTTGTCGAAAATCAGCCGTTTTTGCTCGAACATTAAATGCCTCCAAATGGTATTTAATTAACTTCCCGGGGTGAAGAAACCCTTTTTGAGAACTCAGAGTGAGTAAATTGGCCATTTTCATGCACTTTTAACCATTCCATAAATCTTGTGTTTTGGGCCCCTGGAAGCATGAAAATCACTTTAACCATGCTAATTTTAGCTCTAACACTGATGATCCACCTACAAATGTGAACTGACGTTCAAAAATAAAACATTTGAAAACGGACCATTTTCCACATTTCTGAAGCATGACGTAATGGGGGGGTGTTATCTCTTTTGTCGAAAATCAGCCGTTTTTGCTCGAACATTAAATGCCTCCAAATGGTATTTAATTAACTTCCCGAGCCCCTGGAAGCATGAAAATCACTTTAAACATGGTAATTTTAGCTCTAACACTGATGATCCACCTACAAATGTGAACTGACGTTCAAAAATAAAACATTTGAAAACGGACCATTTTCCACATTTCTGAAGCATGACGTAATGGGGGGGTGTTATCTCTTTTGTCGAAAATCAGCCGTTTTTGCTCGAACATTAAATGCCTCCAAATGGTATTTATTTCACTTCCCGAGCCCCTGGAAGCATGAAAATCACTTTAAACATGCTAATTTTAGCTCTAACACTGATGATCCACCTACAAATGTGAACTGACGTTCAAAAATAAAACATTTGAAAATGGACCATTTTCCACATTTCTGAAGCATGACGTAATGGGGGGGTGTTATCTCTTTTGTCGAAAATCAGCCATTTTTGCTCGAACATTAAATGCCTCCAAATGGTATTTAATTAACTTCCCGGGGTGAAGAAACCCTTTTTGAGAACTCAGAGTGAGTAAATTGGCCATTTTCATGCACTTTTAACCATTCCATAAATCTTGTGTTTTGGGCCCCTGGAAGCATGAAAATCACTTTAAACATGCTAATTTTAGCTCTAACACTGATGATCCACCTACAAATGTGAACTGACGTTCAAAAATTAAACATTTGAAAACGGACCATTTTCCACATTTCTGAAGCATGACGTAATGGGGGGATGTTATCTCTATTGTCGAAAATCAGCCGTTTTTGCTCGAACATTAAATGCCTCCAAATGGTATTTAATTAACTTCCCGAGCCCCTGGAAGCATGAAAATCACTTTAAACATGCACATTTTAGCTCTAACACTGATGATCCACCTACAAATGTGAACTGACGTTCAAAAATAAAACATTTGAAAATGGACCATTTTCCACATTTCTGAAGCATGACGTAATGGGGGGGTGTTATCTCTTTTGTCGAAAATCAGCCATTTTTGCTCGAACATTAAATGCCTCCAAATGGTATTTAATTAACTTCCCGGGGTGAAGAAACCCTTTTTGAGAACTCAGAGTGAGTAAATTGGCCATTTTCATGCACTTTTAACCATTCCATAAATCTTGTGTTTAGGGCCCCTGGAAGCATGAAAATCACTTTAAACATGCTAATTTTAGCTCTAACACTGATGATCCACCTACAAATGTGAACTGACGTTCAAAAATAAAACATTTGAAAACGGACCATTTTCCACATTTCTGAAGCATGACGTAATGGGGGGGTGTTATCTCTTTTGTCGAAAATCAGCCGTTTTTGCTGGAACATTAAATGGCTCCAAATGGTATTTAATTAACTTCCCGGGGTGAAGAAACCCTTTTTGAGAACTCAGAGTGAGTGAATTGGCCATTTTCATGCACTTTTAACCATTCCATAAATCTTGTGTTTAGGGCCCCTGGAAGCATGAAAATCACTTTAAACATGCTAATTTTAGCTCTAACACTGATGATCCACCTACAAATGTGAACTGACGTTCAAAAATAAAACATTTGAAAACGGACCATTTTCCACATTTCTGAAGCATGACGTAATGGGGGGGTGTTATCTCTTTTGTCGAAAATCAGCCGTTTTTGCTCGAACATTAAATGCCTCCAAATGGTATTTAATTAACTTCCCGGGGTGAAGAAACCCTTTTTGAGAACTCAGAGTGAGTAAATTGGCCATTTTCATGCACTTTTAACCATTCCATAAATCTTGTGTTTTGGGCCCCTGGAAGCATGAAAATCACTTTAAACATGCTAATTTTAGCTCTAACACTGATGATCCACCTACAAATGTGAACTGACGTTCAAAAATAAAACATTTGAAAACGGACCATTTTCCACATTTCTGAAGCATGACGTAATGGGGGGATGTTATCTCTATTGTCGAAAATCAGCCGTTTTTGCTCGAACATTAAATGCCTCCAAATGGTATTTAATTAACTTCCCGAGCCCCTGGAAGCATGAAAATCACTTTAAACATGCAAATTTTAGCTCTAACACTGATGATCCACCTACAAATGTGAACTGACGTTCAAAAATAAAACATTTGAAAACGGACCATTTTCCACATTTCTCAAGCATGACGTAATGGGTGGGTGTTATCTCTTTTGTCGAAAATCAGCCGTTTTTGCTCGAACATTAAATGCCTCCAAATGGTATTTATTTCACTTCCCGAGCCCCTGGAAGCATGAAAATCACTTTAAACATGCTAATTTTAGCTCTAACACTGATGATCCACCTACAAATGTGAACTGACGTTAAAAAATAAAACATTTGAAAATGGACCATTTTCCACATTTCTGAAGCATGACGTAATGGGGGGTGTTATCTCTTTTGTCGAAAATCAGCCGTTTTTGCTCGAACATTAAATGCCTCCAAATGGTATTTATTTCACTTCCCGAGCCCCTGGAAGCATGAAAATCACTTTAAACATGCTAATTTTAGCTCTAACACTGATGATCCACCTACAAATGTGAACTGACGTTCAAAAATAAAACATTTGAAAACGGACCATTTTCCACATTTCTGAAGCATGACGTAATGGGGGGGTGTTATCTCTTTTGTCGAAAATCAGCCGTTTTTGCTCGAACATTAAATGCCTCCAAATGGTATTTAATTAACTTCCCGGGGTGAAGAAACCCTTTTTGAGAACTCAGAGTGAGTAAATTGGCCATTTTCATGCACTTTTAACCATTCCATAAATCTTGTGTTTTGGGCCCCTGGAAGCATGAAAATAACTTTAAACATGCTAATTTTAGCTCTAACACTGATGATCTACCTACAAATGTGAACTGACGTTCAAAAATAAAACATTTGAAAACGGACCATTTTCCACATTTCTGAAGCATGACGTAATGGGGGGGTGTTATCTCTTTTGTCGAAAATCAGCCGTTTTTGCTCGAACATTAAATGCCTCCAAATGGTATTTAATTAACTTCCCGAGCCCCTGGAAGCATGAAAATCACTTTAAACATGCTAATTTTAGCTCTAACACTGATGATCCACCTACAAATGTGAACTGACGTTCAAAAATAAAACATTTGAAAACGGACCATTTTCCACATTTCTGAAGCATGACGTAATGGGGGGGTGTTATCTCTTTTGTCGAAAATCAGCCGTTTTTGCTCGAACATTAAATGCCTCCAAATGGTATTTAATTAACTTCCCGGGGTGAAGAAACCCTTTTTGAGAACTCAGAGTGAGTAAATTGGCCATTTTAATGCACTTTTAACCATTCCATAAATCTTGTGTTTTGGGCCCCTGGAAGCATGAAAATCACTTTAAACATGCTAATTTTAGCTCTAACACTGATGATCCACATACAAATGTGAACTGACGTTCAAAAATAAAACATTTGAAAACGGACCATTTTCCACATTTCTGAAGCATGACGTAATGGGGGGGTGTTATCTCTTTTGTCGAAAATCAGCCGTTTTGGCTCGAACATTAAATGCCTCCAAATGGTATTTCATTAACTTCCCGGGGTGAAGAAACCCTTTTTGAGAACTCAGAGTGAGTAAATTGGCCATTTTCATGCACTTTTAACCATTCCATAAATCTTGTGTTTTAGGCCCCTGGAAGCATGAAAATCACTTTAAACATGCTAATTTTAGCTCTAACACTGATGATCCACCTACAAATGTGAACTGACGTTCAAAAATAAAACATTTGAAAACGGACCATTTTCCACATTTCTGAAGCATGACGTAATGGGGGGTGTTATCTCTTTTGTCGAAAATCTGCCGTTTTTGCTCGAACATTAAATGCCTCCAAATGGTATTTAATTAACTTCCCGAGCCCCTGAAAGCATGAAAATCACTTTAAACATGCTAATTTTAGCTCTAACACTGATGATCCACCTACAAATGTGAACTGACGTTCAAAAATAAAACATTTGAAAACGGACCATTTTCCACATTTCTGAAGCATGACGTAATGGGGGGGTGTTATCTCTTTTGTCGAAAATCAGCCGTTTTTGCTCGAACATTAAATGCCTCCAAATGGTATTTAATTAACTTCCCGGGGTGAAGAAACCCTTTTTGAGAACTCAGAGTGAGTAAATTGGCCATTTTCATGCACTTTTAACCATTCCATAAATCTTGTGTTTTGGGCCCCTGGAAGCATGAAAATCACTTTAACCATGCTAATTTTAGCTCTAACACTGATGATCCACCTACAAATGTGAACTGACGTTCAAAAATAAAACATTTGAAAACGGACCATTTTCCACATTTCTGAAGCATGACGTAATGGGGGGGTGTTATCTCTTTTGTCGAAAATCAGCCGTTTTTGCTCGAACATTAAATGCCTCCAAATGGTATTTAATTAACTTCCCGAGCCCCTGGAAGCATGAAAATCACTTTAAACATGGTAATTTTAGCTCTAACACTGATGATCCACCTACAAATGTGAACTGACGTTCAAAAATAAAACATTTGAAAACGGACCATTTTCCACATTTCTGAAGCATGACGTAATGGGGGGGTGTTATCTCTTTTGTCGAAAATCAGCCGTTTTTGCTCGAACATTAAATGCCTCCAAATGGTATTTATTTCACTTCCCGAGCCCCTGGAAGCATGAAAATCACTTTAAACATGCTAATTTTAGCTCTAACACTGATGATCCACCTACAAATGTGAACTGACGTTCAAAAATAAAACATTTGAAAATGGACCATTTTCCACATTTCTGAAGCATGACGTAATGGGGGGGTGTTATCTCTTTTGTCGAAAATCAGCCATTTTTGCTCGAACATTAAATGCCTCCAAATGGTATTTAATTAACTTCCCGGGGTGAAGAAACCCTTTTTGAGAACTCAGAGTGAGTAAATTGGCCATTTTCATGCACTTTTAACCATTCCATAAATCTTGTGTTTTGGGCCCCTGGAAGCATGAAAATCACTTTAAACATGCTAATTTTAGCTCTAACACTGATGATCCACCTACAAATGTGAACTGACGTTCAAAAATTAAACATTTGAAAACGGACCATTTTCCACATTTCTGAAGCATGACGTAATGGGGGGATGTTATCTCTATTGTCGAAAATCAGCCGTTTTTGCTCGAACATTAAATGCCTCCAAATGGTATTTAATTAACTTCCCGAGCCCCTGGAAGCATGAAAATCACTTTAAACATGCACATTTTAGCTCTAACACTGATGATCCACCTACAAATGTGAACTGACGTTCAAAAATAAAACATTTGAAAATGGACCATTTTCCACATTTCTGAAGCATGACGTAATGGGGGGGTGTTATCTCTTTTGTCGAAAATCAGCCATTTTTGCTCGAACATTAAATGCCTCCAAATGGTATTTAATTAACTTCCCGGGGTGAAGAAACCCTTTTTGAGAACTCAGAGTGAGTAAATTGGCCATTTTCATGCACTTTTAACCATTCCATAAATCTTGTGTTTAGGGCCCCTGGAAGCATGAAAATCACTTTAAACATGCTAATTTTAGCTCTAACACTGATGATCCACCTACAAATGTGAACTGACGTTCAAAAATAAAACATTTGAAAACGGACCATTTTCCACATTTCTGAAGCATGACGTAATGGGGGGGTGTTATCTCTTTTGTCGAAAATCAGCCGTTTTTGCTGGAACATTAAATGGCTCCAAATGGTATTTAATTAACTTCCCGGGGTGAAGAAACCCTTTTTGAGAACTCAGAGTGAGTGAATTGGCCATTTTCATGCACTTTTAACCATTCCATAAATCTTGTGTTTAGGGCCCCTGGAAGCATGAAAATCACTTTAAACATGCTAATTTTAGCTCTAACACTGATGATCCACCTACAAATGTGAACTGACGTTCAAAAATAAAACATTTGAAAACGGACCATTTTCCACATTTCTGAAGCATGACGTAATGGGGGGTGTTATCTCTTTTGTCGAAAATCAGCCGTTTTTGCTCGAACATTAAATGCCTCCAAATGGTATTTAATTAACTTCCCGGGGTGAAGAAACCCTTTTTGAGAACTCAGAGTGAGTAAATTGGCCATTTTCATGCACTTTTAACCATTCCATAAATCTTGTGTTTTGGGCCCCTGGAAGCATGAAAATCACTTTAACCATGCTAATTTTAGCTCTAACACTGATGATCCACCTACAAATGTGAACTGACGTTCAAAAATAAAACATTTGAAAACGGACCATTTTCCACATTTCTGAAGCATGACGTAATGGGGGGGTGTTATCTCTTTTGTCGAAAATCAGCCGTTTTTGCTCGAACATTAAATGCCTCCAAATGGTATTTAATTAACTTCCCGAGCCCCTGGAAGCATGAAAATCACTTTAAACATGCTAATTTTAGCTCTAACACTGATGATCCACCTACAAATGTGAACTGACGTTCAAAAATAAAACATTTGAAAACGGACCATTTTCCACATTTCTGAAGCATGACGTAATGGGGGGTGTTATCTCTTTTGTCGAAAATCAGCCGTTTTTGCTGGAACATTAAATGCCTCCAAATGGTATTTAATTAACTTCCCGGGGTGAAGAAACCCTTTTTGAGAACTCAGAGTGAGTAAATTGGCCATTTTCATGCACTTTTAACCATTCCATAAATCTTGTGTTTTGGGCCCCTGGAAGCATGAAAATCACTTTAAACATGCTAATTTTAGCTCTAACACTGATGATCCACCTACAAATGTGAACTGACGTTCAAAAATAAAACATTTGAAAACGGACCATTTTCCACATTTTTGAAGCATGACGTAATGGGGGGTGTTATCTCTTTTGTCGAAAATCAGCCGTTTTTGCTCGAACATTAAATGCCTCCAAATGGTATTTAATTAACTTCCCGAGCCCCTGAAAGCATGAAAATCACTTTAAACATGCTAATTTTAGCTCTAACACTGATGATCCACCTACAAATGTGAACTGACGTTCAAAAATAAAACATTTGAAAACGGACCATTTTCCACATTTCTGAAGCATGACGTAATGGGGGGGTGTTATCTCTTTTGTCGAAAATCAGCCGTTTTTGCTCGAACATTAAATGCCTCCAAATGGTATTTAATTAACTTCCCGGGGTGAAGAAACCCTTTTTGAGAACTCAGAGTGAGTAAATTGGCCATTTTCATGCACTTTTAACCATTCCATAAATCTTGTGTTTAGGGCCCCTGGAAGCATGAAAATCACTTTAAACATGCTAATTTTAGCTCTAACACTGATGATCCACCTACAAATGTGAACTGACGTTCAAAAATAAAACATTTGAAAACGGACCATTTTCCACATTTCTGAAGCATGACGTAATGGGGGGGTGTTATCTCTTTTGTCGAAAATCAGCCGTTTTTGCTGGAACATTAAATGGCTC
Organism: Lissotriton vulgaris; assembly: GCF_964263255.1. Classification (NCBI taxonomy): domain Eukaryota; kingdom Metazoa; phylum Chordata; class Amphibia; order Caudata; family Salamandridae; genus Lissotriton; species Lissotriton vulgaris. The sequence goes on along the minus strand of NW_028254366.1, from coordinate 22,529 downwards.
CAAATGGTATTTAATTAACTTCCCGGGGTGAAGAAACCCTTTTTGAGAACTCAGAGTGAGTAAATTGGCCATTTTCATGCACTTTTAACCATTCCATAAATCTTGTGTTTAGGGCCCCTGGAAGCATGAAAATCACTTTAAACATGCTAATTTTAGCTCTAACACTGATGATCCACCTACAAATGTGAACTGACGTTCAAAAATAAAACATTTGAAAACGGACCATTTTCCACATTTCTGAAGCATGACGTAATGGGGGGGTGTTATCTCTTTTGTCGAAAATCAGCCGTTTTTGCTCGAACATTAAATGCCTCCAAATGCTATTTAATTAACTTCCCGGGGTGAAGAAACCCTTTTTGAGAACTCAGAGTGAGTAAATTGGCCATTTTCATGCACTTTTAACCATTCCATAAATCTTGTGTTTTGGGCCCCTGGAAGCATGAAAATCACTTTAACCATGCTAATTTTAGCTCTAACACTGATGATCCACCTACAAATGTGAACTGACGTTCAAAAATAAAACATTTGAAAACGGACCATTTTCCACATTTCTGAAGCATGACGTAATGGGGGGGTGTTATCTCTTTTGTCGAAAATCAGCCGTTTTTGCTCGAACATTAAATGCCTCCAAATGGTATTTAATTAACTTCCCGAGCCCCTGGAAGCATGAAAATCACTTTAAACATGCTAATTTTAGCTCTAACACTGATGATCCACCTACAAATGTGAACTGACGTTCAAAAATAAAACATTTGAAAACGGACCATTTTCCACATTTCTGAAGCATGACGTAATGGGGGGGTGTTATCTCTTTTGTCGAAAATCAGCCGTTTTTGCTCGAACATTAAATGCCTCCAAATGGTATTTATTTCACTTCCCGAGCCCCTGGAAGCATGAAAATCACTTTAAACATGCTAATTTTAGCTCTAACACTGATGATCCACCTACAAATGTGAACTGACGTTCAAAAATAAAACATTTGAAAATGGACCATTTTCCACATTTCTGAAGCATGACGTAATGGGGGGGTGTTATCTCTTTTGTCGAAAATCAGCCGTTTTTGCTAGAACATTAAATGCCTCCAAATGGTATTTAATTAACTTCCCGGGGTGAAGAAACCCTTTTTGAGAACTCAGAGTGAGTAAATTGGCCATTTTCATGCACTTTTAACCATTCCATAAATCTTGTGTTTTGGGCCCCTGGAAGCATGAAAATCACTTTAAACATGCTAATTTTAGCTCTAACACTGATGATCCACCTACAAATGTGAACTGACGTTCAAAAATAAAACATTTGAAAATGGACCATTTTCCACATTTCTGAAGCATGACGTAATGGGGGGGTGTTATCTCTTTTGTCGAAAATCAGCCATTTTTGCTCGAACATTAAATGCCTCCAAATGGTATTTAATTAACTTCCCGGGGTGAAGAAACCCTTTTTGAGAACTCAGAGTGAGTAAATTGGCCATTTTCATGCACTTTTAACCATTCCATAAATCTTGTGTTTTGGGCCCCTGGAAGCATGAAAATCACTTTAAACATGCTAATTTTAGCTCTAACACTGATGATCCACCTACAAATGTGAACTGACGTTCAAAAATAAAACATTTGAAAACGGACCATTTTCCACATTTCTGAAGCATGACGTAATGGGGGGATGTTATCTCTATTGTCGAAAATCAGCCGTTTTTGCTCGAACATTAAATGCCTCCAAATGGTATTTAATTAACTTCCCGAGCCCCTGGAAGCATGAAAATCACTTTAAACATGCAAATTTTAGCTCTAACACTGATGATCCACCTACAAATGTGAACTGACGTTCAAAAATAAAACATTTGAAAACGGACCATTTTCCACATTTCTCAAGCATGACGTAATGGGTGGGTGTTATCTCTTTTGTCGAAAATCAGCCGTTTTTGCTCGAACATTAAATGCCTCCAAATGGTATTTATTTCACTTCCCGAGCCCCTGGAAGCATGAAAATCACTTTAAACATGCTAATTTTAGCTCTAACACTGATGATCCACCTACAAATGTGAACTGACGTTAAAAAATAAAACATTTGAAAACGGACCATTTTCCACATTTCTGAAGCATGACGTAATGGGGGGTGTTATCTCTTTTGTCGAAAATCAGCCGTTTTTGCTCGAACATTAAATGCCTCCAAATGGTATTTATTTCACTTCCCGAGCCCCTGGAAGCATGAAAATCACTTTAAACATGCTAATTTTAGCTCTAACACTGATGATCCACCTACAAATGTGAACTGACGTTCAAAAATAAAACATTTGAAAACGGACCATTTTCCACATTTCTGAAGCATGACGTAATGGGGGGGTGTTATCTCTTTTGTCGAAAATCAGCCGTTTTTGCTCGAACATTAAATGCCTCCAAATGGTATTTAATTAACTTCCCGGGGTGAAGAAACCCTTTTTGAGAACTCAGAGTGAGTAAATTGGCCATTTTCATGCACTTTTAACCATTCCATAAATCTTGTGTTTTGGGCCCCTGGAAGCATGAAAATAACTTTAAACATGCTAATTTTAGCTCTAACACTGATGATCTACCTACAAATGTGAACTGACGTTCAAAAATAAAACATTTGAAAACGGACCATTTTCCACATTTCTGAAGCATGACGTAATGGGGGGGTGTTATCTCTTTTGTCGAAAATCAGCCGTTTTTGCTCGAACATTAAATGCCTCCAAATGGTATTTAATTAACTTCCCGAGCCCCTGGAAGCATGAAAATCACTTTAAACATGCTAATTTTAGCTCTAACACTGATGATCCACCTACAAATGTGAACTGACGTTCAAAAATAAAACATTTGAAAACGGACCATTTTCCACATTTCTGAAGCATGACGTAATGGGGGGGTGTTATCTCTTTTGTCGAAAATCAGCCGTTTTTGCTCGAACATTAAATGCCTCCAAATGGTATTTAATTAACTTCCCGGGGTGAAGAAACCCTTTTTGAGAACTCAGAGTGAGTAAATTGGCCATTTTAATGCACTTTTAACCATTCCATAAATCTTGTGTTTTGGGCCCCTGGAAGCATGAAAATCACTTTAAACATGCTAATTTTAGCTCTAACACTGATGATCCACATACAAATGTGAACTGACGTTCAAAAATAAAACATTTGAAAACGGACCATTTTCCACATTTCTGAAGCATGACGTAATGGGGGGGTGTTATCTTTTGTCGAAAATCAGCCGTTTTGGCTCGAACATTAAATGCCTCCAAATGGTATTTCATTAACTTCCCGGGGTGAAGAAACCCTTTTTGAGAACTCAGAGTGAGTAAATTGGCCATTTTCATGCACTTTTAACCATTCCATAAATCTTGTGTTTTAGGCCCCTGGAAGCATGAAAATCACTTTAAACATGGTAATTTTAGCTCTAACACTGATGATCCACCTACAAATGTGAACTGACGTTCAAAAATAAAACATTTGAAAACGGACCATTTTCCACATTTCTGAAGCATGACGTAATGGGGGGGTGTTATCTCTTTTGTCGAAAATCAGCCGTTTTTGCTGGAACATTAAATGCCTCCAAATGGTATTTAATTAACTTCCCGGGGTGAAGAAACCCTTTTTGAGAACTCAGAGTGAGTAAATTGGCCATTTTCATGCACTTTTAACCATTCCATAAATCTTGTGTTTTGGGCCCCTGGAAGCATGAAAATCACTTTAAACATGCTAATTTTAGCTCTAACACTGATGATCCACCTACAAATGTGAACTGACGTTCAAAAATAAAACATTTGAAAACGGACCATTTTCCACATTTCTGAAGCATGACGTAATGGGGGGTGTTATCTCTTTTGTCGAAAATCTGCCGTTTTTGCTCGAACATTAAATGCCTCCAAATGGTATTTAATTAACTTCCCGAGCCCCTGAAAGCATGAAAATCACTTTAAACATGCTAATTTTAGCTCTAACACTGATGATCCACCTACAAATGTGAACTGACGTTCAAAAATAAAACATTTGAAAACGGACCATTTTCCACATTTCTGAAGCATGACGTAATGGGGGGGTGTTATCTCTTTTGTCGAAAATCAGCCGTTTTTGCTCGAACATTAAATGCCTCCAAATGGTATTTAATTAACTTCCCGGGGTGAAGAAACCCTTTTTGAGAACTCAGAGTGAGTAAATTGGCCATTTTCATGCACTTTTAACCATTCCATAAATCTTGTGTTTTGGGCCCCTGGAAGCATGAAAATCACTTTAACCATGCTAATTTTAGCTCTAACACTGATGATCCACCTACAAATGTGAACTGACGTTCAAAAATAAAACATTTGAAAACGGACCATTTTCCACATTTCTGAAGCATGACGTAATGGGGGGGTGTTATCTCTTTTGTCGAAAATCAGCCGTTTTTGCTCGAACATTAAATGCCTCCAAATGGTATTTAATTAACTTCCCGAGCCCCTGGAAGCATGAAAATCACTTTAAACATGGTAATTTTAGCTCTAACACTGATGATCCACCTACAAATGTGAACTGACGTTCAAAAATAAAACATTTGAAAACGGACCATTTTCCACATTTCTGAAGCATGACGTAATGGGGGGGTGTTATCTCTTTTGTCGAAAATCAGCCGTTTTTGCTCGAACATTAAATGCCTCCAAATGGTATTTATTTCACTTCCCGAGCCCCTGGAAGCATGAAAATCACTTTAAACATGCTAATTTTAGCTCTAACACTGATGATCCACCTACAAATGTGAACTGACGTTCAAAAATAAAACATTTGAAAATGGACCATTTTCCACATTTCTGAAGCATGACGTAATGGGGGGGTGTTATCTCTTTTGTCGAAAATCAGCCATTTTTGCTCGAACATTAAATGCCTCCAAATGGTATTTAATTAACTTCCCGGGGTGAAGAAACCCTTTTTGAGAACTCAGAGTGAGTAAATTGGCCATTTTCATGCACTTTTAACCATTCCATAAATCTTGTGTTTTGGGCCCCTGGAAGCATGAAAATCACTTTAAACATGCTAATTTTAGCTCTAACACTGATGATCCACCTACAAATGTGAACTGACGTTCAAAAATTAAACATTTGAAAACGGACCATTTTCCACATTTCTGAAGCATGACGTAATGGGGGGATGTTATCTCTATTGTCGAAAATCAGCCGTTTTTGCTCGAACATTAAATGCCTCCAAATGGTATTTAATTAACTTCCCGAGCCCCTGGAAGCATGAAAATCACTTTAAACATGCACATTTTAGCTCTAACACTGATGATCCACCTACAAATGTGAACTGACGTTCAAAAATAAAACATTTGAAAACGGACCATTTTCCACATTTCTGAAGCATGACGTAATGGGGGGGTGTTATCTCTTTTGTCGAAAATCAGCCGTTTTTGCTCGAACATTAAATGCCTCCAAATGGTATTTAATTAACTTCCCGGGGTGAAGAAACCCTTTTTGAGAACTCAGAGTGAGTAAATTGGCCATTTTCATGCACTTTTAACCATTCCATAAATCTTGTGTTTTGGGCCCCTGGAAGCATGAAAATAACTTTAAACATGCTAATTTTAGCTCTAACACTGATGATCCACCTACAAATGTGAACTGACGTTCAAAAATAAAACATTTGAAAACGGACCATTTTCCACATTTCTGAAGCATGACGTAATGGGGGGGTGTTATCTCTTTTGTCGAAAATCAGCCGTTTTTGCTCGAACATTAAATGCCTCTAAATGGTATTTAATTAACTTCCCGAGCCCCTGGAAGCATGAAAATCACTTTAAACATGCTAATTTTAGCTCTAACACTGATGATCCACCTACAAATGTGAACTGACGTTCAAAAATAAAACATTTGAAAACGGACCATTTTCCACATTTCTGAAGCATGACGTAATGGGGGGGTGTTATCTCTTTTGTCGAAAATCAGCCGTTTTTGCTCGAACATTAAATGCCTCCAAATGGTATTTAATTAACTTCCCGGGGTGAAGAAACCCTTTTTGAGAACTCAGAGTGAGTAAATTGGCCATTTTCATGCACTTTTAACCATTCCATAAATCTTGTGTTTTGGGCCCCTGGAAGCATGAAAATCACTTTAAACATGCTAATTTTAGCTCTAACACTGATGATCCACATACAAATGTGAACTGACGTTCAAAAATAAAACATTTGAAAACGGACCATTTTCCACATTTCTGAAGCATGACGTAATGGGGGGGTGTTATCTCTTTTGTCGAAAATCAGCCGTTTTTGCTCGAACATTAAATGCCTCCAAATGGTATTTGATTAACTTCCCGGGGTGAAGAAACCCTTTTTGAGAACTCAGAGTGAGTAAATTGGCCATTTTCATGCACTTTTAACCATTCCATAAATCTTGTGTTTTAGGCCCCTGGAAGCATGAAAATCACTTTAAACATGGTAATTTTAGCTCTAACACTGATGATCCACCTACAAATGTGAACTGACGTTCAAAAATAAAACATTTGAAAACGGACCATTTTCCACATTTCTGAAGCATGACGTAATGGGGGGGTGTTATCTCTTTTGTCGAAAATCAGCCGTTTTTGCTGGAACATTAAATGCCTCCAAATGGTATTTAATTAACTTCCCGGGGTGAAGAAACCCTTTTTGAGAACTCAGAGTGAGTAAATTGGCCATTTTCATGCACTTTTAACCATTCCATAAATCTTGTGTTTTGGGCCCCTGGAAGCATGAAAATCACTTTAAACATGCTAATTTTAGCTCTAACACTGATGATCCACCTACAAATGTGAACTGACGTTCAAAAATAAAACATTTGAAAACGGACCATTTTCCACATTTCTGAAGCATGACGTAATGGGGGGGTGTTATCTCTTTTGTCGAAAATCAGCCGTTTTTGCTCGAACATTAAATGCCTCCAAATGGTATTTAATTAACTTCCCGGGGTGAAGAAACCCTTTTTGAGAACTCAGAGTGAGTAAATTGGCCATTTTCATGCACTTTTAACCATTCCATAAATCTTGTGTTTTGGGCCCCTGGAAGCATGAAAATCACTTTAAACATGCTAATTTTAGCTCTAACACTGATAATCCACATACAAATGTGAACTGACGTTCAAAAATAAAACATTTGAAAACGGACCATTTTCCACATTTCTGAAGCATGACGTAATGGGGGGGTGTTATCTCTTTTGTCGAAAATCAGCCGTTTTTGCTCGAACATTAAATGCCTCCAAATGGTATTTAATTAACTTCCCGAGCCCCTGAAAGCATGAAAATCACTTTAAACATGCTAATTTTAGCTCTAACACTGATGATCCACCTACAAATGTGAACTGACATTCAAAAATAAAACATTTGAAAACGGACCATTTTCCACATTTCTGAAGCATGACGTAATGGGGGGGTGTTATCTCTTTTGTCGAAAATCAGCCGTTTTTGCTCGAACATTAAATGCCTCCAAATGGTATTTAATTAACTTCCCGGGGTGAAGAAACCCTTTTTGAGAACTCAGAGTGAGTAAATTGGCCATTTTCATGCACTTTTAACCATTCCATAAATCTTGTGTTTAGGGCCCCTGGAAGCATGAAAATCACTTTAAACATGCTAATTTTAGCTCTAACACTGATGATCCACCTACAAATGTGAACTGACGTTCAAAAATAAAACATTTGAAAACGGACCATTTTCCACATTTCTGAAGCATGACGTAATGGGGGGGTGTTATCTCTTTTGTCGAAATTCAGCCTTTTTGTGCTCGAACATTAAATGCCTCCAAATGGTATTTATTTCACTTCCCGAGCCCCTGGAAGCATGAAAATCACTTTAAACATGCTAATTTTAGCTCTAACACTGATGATCCACCTACAAATGTGAACTGACGTTCAAAAATAAAACATTTGAAAACGGACCATTTTCCACATTTCTGAAGCATGACGTAATGGGGGGGTGTTATCTCTTTTGTCGAAAATCAGCCGTTTTTGCTCGAACATTAAATGCCTCCAAATGGTATTTAATTAACTTCCCTAGCCCCTGGAAGCATGAAAATCACTTTAAACATGCTAATTTTAGCTCTAACACTGATGATCCACCTACAAATGTGAACTGACGTTCAAAAATAAAACATTTGAAAACGGACCATTTTCCACATTTCTGAAGCATGACGTAATGGGGGGGTGTTATCTCTTTTGTCGAAAATCAGCCGTTTTTGCTCGAACATTAAATGCCTCCAAATGGTATTTAATTAACTTCCCGAGCCCCTGGAAGCATGAAAATCACTTTAAACATGCTAATTTTAGCTCTAACACTGATGATCCACCTACAAATGTGAACTGACGTTCAAAAATAAAACATTTGAAAACGGACCATTTTCCACATTTCTGAAGCATGACGTAATGGGGGGTGTTATCTCTTTTGTCGAAAATCAGCCGTTTTTGCTCGAACATTAAATGCCTCCAAATGGTATTTAATTAACTTCCCGGGGTGAAGAAACCCTTTTTGAGAACTCAGAGTGAGTAAATTGGCCATTTTCATGCACTTTTAACCATTCCATAAATCTTGTGTTTAGGGCCCCTGGAAGCATGAAAATCACTTTAAACATGCTAATTTTAGCTCTAACACTGATGATCCACCTACAAATGTGAACTGACGTTCAAAAATAAAACATTTGAAAACGGACCATTTTCCACATTTCTGAAGCATGACGTAATGGGGGGGTGTTATCTCTTTTGTCGAAAATCAGCCGTTTTTGCTGGAACATTAAATGGCTCCAAATGGTATTTAATTAACTTCCCGGGGTGAAGAAACCCTTTTTGAGAACTCAGAGTGAGTAAATTGGCCATTTTCATGCACTTTTAACCATTCCATAAATCTTGTGTTTAGGGCCCCTGGAAGCATGAAAATCACTTTAAACATGCTAATTTTAGCTCTAACACTGATGATCCACCTACAAATGTGAACTGACGTTCAAAAATAAAACATTTGAAAACGGACCATTTTCCACATTTCTGAAGCATGACGTAATGGGGGGGTGTTATCTCTTTTGTCGAAAATCAGCCGTTTTTGCTCGAACATTAAATGCCTCCAAATGGTATTTAATTAACTTCCCGAGCCCCTGGAAGCATGAAAATCACTTTAAACATGCTAATTTTAGCTCTAACACTGATGATCCACCTACAAATGTGAACTGACGTTCAAAAATAAAACATTTGAAAACGGACCATTTTCCACATTTCTGAAGCATGACGTAATGGGGGGGTGTTATCTCTTTTGTCGAAAATCAGCCGTTTTTGCTCGAACATTAAATGCCTCCAAATGGTATTTATTTCACTTCCCGAGCCCCTGGAAGCATGAAAATCACTTTAAACATGCTAATTTTAGCTCTAACACTGATGATCCACCTACAAATGTGAACTGACGTTCAAAAATAAAACATTTGAAAACGGACCATTTTCCACATTTCTGAAGCATGACGTAATGGGGGGGTGTTATCTCTTTTGTCGAAAATCAGCCATTTTTGCTCGAACATTAAATGCCTCCAAATGGTATTTAATTAACTTCCCGGGGTGAAGAAACCCTTTTTGAGAACTCAGAGTGAGTAAATTGGCCATTTTCATGCACTTTTAACCATTCCATAAATCTTGTGTTTTGGGCCCCTGGAAGCATGAAAATCACTTTAAACATGCTAATTTTAGCTCTAACACTGATGATCCACCTACAAATGTGAACTGACGTTCAAAAATAAAACATTTGAAAACGGACCATTTTCCACATTTCTGAAGCATGACGTAATGGGGGGATGTTATCTCTATTGTCGAAAATCAGCCGTTTTTGCTCGAACATTAAATGCCTCCAAATGGTATTTAATTAACTTCCCGAGCCCCTGGAAGCATGAAAATCACTTTAAACATGCAAATTTTAGCTCTAACACTGATGATCCACCTACAAATGTGAACTGACGTTCAAAAATAAAACATTTGAAAACGGACCATTTTCCACATTTCTGAAGCATGACGTAATGGGGGGGTGTTATCTCTTTTGTCGAAAATCAGCCGTTTTTGCTCGAACATTAAATGCCTCCAAATGGTATTTAATTAACTTCCCGGGGTGAAGAAACCCTTTTTGAGAACTCAGAGTGAGTAAATTGGCCATTTTCATGCACTTTTAACCATTCCATAAATCTTGTGTTTTGGGCCCCTGGAAGCATGAAAATAACTTTAAACATGCTAATTTTAGCTCTAACACTGATGATCCACCTACAAATGTGAACTGACGTTAAAAAATAAAACATTTGAAAACGGACCATTTTCCACATTTCTGAAGCATGACGTAATGGGGGGGTGTTATCTCTTTTGTCGAAAATCAGCCGTTTTTGCTCGAACATTAAATGCCTCCAAATGGTATTTAATTAACTTCCCGGGGTGAAGAAACCCTTTTTGAGAACTCAGAGTGAGTAAATTGGCCATTTTCATGCACTTTTAACCATTCCATAAATCTTGTGTTTTGGGCCCCTGGAAGCATGAAAATCACTTTAAACATGCTAATTTTAGCTCTAACACTGATGATCCACCTACAAATGTGAACTGACGTTCAAAAATAAAACATTTGAAAACGGACCATTTTCCACATTTCTGAAGCATGACGTAATGGGGGGGTGTTATCTCTTTTGTCGAAAATCAGCCGTTTTTGCTCGAACATTAAATGCCTCCAAATGGTATTTAATTAACTTCCCGGGGTGAAGAAACCCTTTTTGAGAACTCAGAGTGAGTAAATTGGCCATTTTCATGCACTTTTAACCATTCCATAAATCTTGTGTTTTGGGCCCCTGGAAGCATGAAAATCACTTTAAACATGCTAATTTTAGCTCTAACACTGATGATCCACCTACAAATGTGAACTGACGTTCAAAAATAAAACATTTGAAAACGGACCATTTTCCACATTTCTGAAGCATGACGTAATGGGGGGGTGTTATCTCTTTTGTTGAAAATCAGCCATTTTTGCTCGAACATTAAATGCCTCCAAATGGTATTTAATTAACTTCCCGAGCCCCTGGAAGCATGAAAATCACTTTAAACATGCTAATTTTAGCTCTAACACTGATGATCCACCTACAAATGTGAACTGACGTTCAAAAATAAAACATTTGAAAACGGACCATTTTCCACATTTCTGAAGCATGACGTAATGGGGGGGGTGTTATCTCTTTTGTCGAAAATCAGCCGTTTTTGCTCGAACATTAAATGCCTCCAAATGGTATTTAATTAACTTCCCGAGCCCCTGGAAGCATGAAAATCACTTTAAACATGCTAATTTTAGCTCTAACACTGATGATCCACCTACAAATGTGAACTGACGTTCAAAAATAAAACATTTGAAAACGGACCATTTTCCACATTTCTGAAGCATGACGTAATGGGGGGGTGTTATCTCTTTTGTCGAAAATCAGCCGTTTTTGCTCGAACATTAAATGCCTCCAAATGGTATTTATTTCACTTCCCGAGCCCCTGGAAGCATGAAAATCACTTTAAACATGCTAATTTTAGCTCTAACACTGATGATCCACCTACAAATGTGAACTGACGTTCAAAAATAAAACATTTGAAAATGGACCATTTTCCACATTTCTGAAGCATGACGTAATGGGGGGGTGTTATCTCTTTTGTCGAAAATCAGCCATTTTTGCTCGAACATTAAATGCCTCCAAATGGTATTTAATTAACTTCCCGGGGTGAAGAAACCCTTTTTGAGAACTCAGAGTGAGTAAATTGGCCATTTTCATGCACTTTTAACCATTCCATAAATCTTGTGTTTTGGGCCCCTGGAAGCATGAAAATCACTTTAAACATGCTAATTTTAGCTCTAACACTGATGATCCACCTACAAATGTGAACTGACGTTCAAAAATAAAACATTTGAAAACGGACCATTTTCCACATTTCTGAAGCATGACGTAATGGGGGGATGTTATCTCTATTGTCGAAAATCAGCCGTTTTTGCTCGAACATTAAATGCCTCCAAATGGTATTTAATTAACTTCCCGAGCCCCTGGAAGGATGAAAATCACTTTAAACATGCACATTTTAGCTCTAACACTGATGATCCACCTACAAATGTGAACTGACGTTCAAAAATAAAACATTTGAAAACGGACCATTTTCCACATTTCTGAAGCATGACGTAATGGGGGGGTGTTATCTCTTTTGTCGAAAATCAGCCGTTTTTGCTCGAACATTAAATGCCTCCAAATGGTATTTATTTCACTTCCCGAGCCCCTGGAAGCATGAAAATCACTTTAAACATGCTAATTTTAGCTCTAACACTGATGATCCACCTACAAATGTGAACTGACGTTCAAAAATAAAACATTTGAAAACGGACCATTTTCCACATTTCTGAAGCATGACGTAATGGGGGGGTGTTATCTCTTTTGTCGAAAATCAGCCGTTTTTGCTCGAACATTAAATGCCTCCAAATGGTATTTAATTAACTTCCCGAGCCCCTGGAAGCATGAAAATCACTTTAAACATGCTAATTTTAGCTCTAACACTGATGATCCACCTACAAATGTGAACTGACGTTCAAAAATAAAACATTTGAAAACGGACCATTTTCCACATTTCTGAAGCATGACGTAATGGGGGGTGTTATCTCTTTTGTCGAAAATCAGCCGTTTTTGCTCGAACATTAAATGCCTCCAAATGGTATTTAATTAACTTCCCGGGGTGAAGAAACCCTTTTTGAGAACTCAGAGTGAGTAAATTGGCCATTTTCATGCACTTTTAACCATTCCATAAATCTTGTGTTTAGGGCCCCTGGAAGCATGAAAATCACTTTAAACATGCTAATTTTAGCTCTAACACTGATGATCCACCTACAAATGTGAACTGACGTTCAAAAATAAAACATTTGAAAACGGACCATTTTCCACATTTCTGAAGCATGATGTAATGGGGGGGTGTTATCTCTTTTGTCGAAAATCAGCCGTTTTTGCTGGAACATTAAATGGCTCCAAATGGTATTTAATTAACTTCCCGGGGTGAAGAAACCCTTTTTGAGAACTCAGAGTGAGTAAATTGGCCATTTTCATGCACTTTTAACCATTCCATAAATCTTGTGTTTAGGGCCCCTGGAAGCATGAAAATCACTTTAAACATGCTAATTTTAGCTCTAACACTGATGATCCACCTACAAATGTGAACTGACGTTCAAAAATAAAACATTTGAAAACGGACCATTTTCCACATTTCTGAAGCATGACGTAATGGGGGGATGTTATCTCTATTGTCGAAAATCAGCCGTTTTTGCTCGAACATTAAATGCCTCCAAATGGTATTTAATTAACTTCCCGAGCCCCTGGAAGCATGAAAATCACTTTAAACATGCAAATTTTAGCTCTAACACTGATGATCCACCTACAAATGTGAACTGACGTTCAAAAATAAAACATTTGAAAACGGACCATTTTCCACATTTCTCAAGCATGACGTAATGGGTGGGTGTTATCTCTTTTGTCGAAAATCAGCCGTTTTTGCTCGAACATTAAATGCCTCCAAATGGTATTTATTTCACTTCCCGAGCCCCTGGAAGCATGAAAATCACTTTAAACATGCTAATTTTAGCTCTAACACTGATGATCCACCTACAAATGTGAACTGACGTTAAAAAATAAAACATTTGAAAACGGACCATTTTCCACATTTCTGAAGCATGACGTAATGGGGGGGTGTTATCTCTTTTGTCGAAAATCAGCCGTTTTTGCTCGAACATTAAATGCCTCCAAATGGTATTTATTTCACTTCCCGAGCCCCTGGAAGCATGAAAATCACTTTAAACATGCTAATTTTAGCTCTAACACTGATGATCCACCTACAAATGTGAACTGACGTTCAAAAATAAAACATTTGAAAACGGACCATTTTCCACATTTCTGAAGCATGACGTAATGGGGGGGTGTTATCTCTTTTGTCGAAAATCAGCCGTTTTTGCTCGAACATTAAATGCCTCCAAATGGTATTTAATTAACTTCCCGGGGTGAAGAAACCCTTTTTGAGAACTCAGAGTGAGTAAATTGGCCATTTTCATGCACTTTTAACCATTCCATAAATCTTGTGTTTTGGGCCCCTGGAAGCATGAAAATAACTTTAAACATGCTAATTTTAGCTCTAACACTGATGATCCACCTACAAATGTGAACTGACGTTAAAAAATAAAACATTTGAAAACGGACCATTTTCCACATTTCTGAAGCATGACGTAATGGGGGGGGGTGTTATCTCTTTTGTCGAAAATCAGCCGTTTTTGCTCGAACATTAAATGCCTACAAATGGTATTTAATTAACTTCCCGGGGTGAAGAAACCCTTTTTGAGAACTCAGAGTGAGTAAATTGGCCATTTTCATGCACTTTTAACCATTCCATAAATCTTGTGTTTTGGGCCCCTGGAAGCATGAAAATCACTTTAAACATGCTAATTTTAGCTCTAACACTGATGATCCACCTACAAATGTGAACTGACGTTCAAAAATAAAACATTTGAAAACGGACCATTTTCCACATTTCTGAAGCATGACGTAATGGGGGGGTGTTATCTCTTTTGTCGAAAATCAGCCGTTTTTGCTCGAACATTAAATGCCTCCAAATGGTATTTAATTAACTTCCCGGGGTGAAGAAACCCTTTTTGAGAACTCAGAGTGAGTAAATTGGCCATTTTCATGCACTTTTAACCATTCCATAAATCTTGTGTTTTGGGCCCCTGGAAGCATGAAAATCACTTTAAACATGCTAATTTTAACTCTAACACTGATGATCCACCTACAAATGTGAACTGACGTTCAAAAATAAAACATTTGAAAACTGACCATTTTCCACATTTCTGAAGCATGACGTAATGGGGGGGTGTTATCTCTTTTGTCGAAAATCAGCCGTTTTTGCTCGAACATTAAATGCCTCCAAATGGTATTTAATTAACTTCCCGAGCCCCTGGAAGCATGAAAATCACTTTAAACATGCTAATTTTAGCTCTAACACTGATGATCCACCTACAAATGTGAACTGACATTCAAAAATAAAACATTTGAAAACGGACCATTTTTCACATTTCTGAAGCATGACGTAATGGGGGGGTGTTATCTCTTTTGTCGAAAATCAGCCGTTTTTGCTCGAACATTAAATGCCTCCAAATGGTATTTAATTAACTTCCCGGGCCCCTGGAAGCATGAAAATCACTTTAAACATGCTAATTTTAGCTCTAACACTGATGATCCACCTACAAATGTGAACTGACGTTCAAAAATAAAACATTTGAAAACGGACCATTTTCCACATTTCTGAAGCATGACGTAATGGGGGGGTGTTATCTCTTTTGTCGAAAATCAGCCGTTTTTGCTCGAACATTAAATGCCTCCAAATGGTATTTATTTCACTTCCCGAGCCCCTGGAAGCATGAAAATCACTTTAAACATGCTAATTTTAGCTCTAACACTGATGATCCACCTACAAATGTGAACTGACGTTCAAAAATAAAACATTTGAAAACGGACCATTTTCCACATTTCTGAAGCATGACGTAATGGGGGGGTGTTATCTCTTTTGTCGAAAATCAGCCATTTTTGCTCGAACATTAAATGCCTCCAAATGGTATTTAATTAACTTCCCGGGGTGAAGAAACCCTTTTTGAGAACTCAGAGTGAGTAAATTGGCCATTTTCATGCACTTTTAACCATTCCATAAATCTTGTGTTTTGGGCCCCTGGAAGCATGAAAATCACTTTAAACATGCTAATTTTAGCTCTAACACTGATGATCCACCTACAAATGTGAACTGACGTTCAAAAATAAAACATTTGAAAACGGACCATTTTCCACATTTCTGAAGCATGACGTAATGGGGGGATGTTATCTCTATTGTCGAAAATCAGCCGTTTTTGCTCGAACATTAAATGCCTCCAAATGGTATTTAATTAACTTCCCGAGCCCCTGGAAGCATGAAAATCACTTTAAACATGCACATTTTAGCTCTAACACTGATGATCCACCTACAAATGTGAACTGACGTTCAAAAATAAAACATTTGAAAACGGACCATTTTCCACATTTCTGAAGCATGACGTAATGGGGGGGTGTTATCTCTTTTGTCGAAAATCAGCCGTTTTTGCTCGAACATTAAATGCCTCCAAATGGTATTTATTTCACTTCCCGAGCCCCTGGAAGCATGAAAATCACTTTAAACATGCTAATTTTAGCTCTAACACTGATGATCCACCTACAAATGTGAACTGACGTTCAAAAATAAAACATTTGAAAACGGACCATTTTCCACATTTCTGAAGCATGACGTAATGGGGGGGTGTTATCTCTTTTGTCGAAAATCAGCCGTTTTTGCTCGAACATTAAATGCCTCCAAATGGTATTTATTTCACTTCCCGAACCCCTGGAAGCATGAAAATCACTTTAAACATGCTAATTTTAGCTCTAACACTGATGATCCACCTACAAATGTGAACTGACGTTCAAAAATAAAACATTTGAAAACGGACCATTTTCCACATTTCTGAAGCATGACGTAATGGGGGGGTGTTATCTCTTTTGTCGAAAATCAGCCGTTTTTGCTCGAACATTAAATGCCTCCAAATGGTATTTATTTCACTTCCCGAGCCCCTGGAAGCATGAAAATCACTTTAAACATGCTAATTTTAGCTCTAACACTGATGATCCACCTACAAATGTGAACTGACGTTCAAAAATAAAACATTTGAAAACGGACCATTTTCCACATTTCTGAAGCATGACGTAATGGGGGGGTGTTATCTCTTTTGTCGAAAATCAGCCGTTTTTGCCCGAACATTAAATGCCTCCAAATGGTATTTATTTCACTTCCCGAGCCCCTGGAAGCATGAAAATCACTTTAAACATGCTAATTTTAGCTCTAACACTGATGATCCACCTACAAATGTGAACTGACGTTCAAAAATAAAACATTTGAAAACGGACCATTTTCCACATTTCTGAAGCATGACGTAATGGGGGGGTGTTATCTCTTTTGTCGAAAATCAGCCGTTTTTGCTCGAACATTAAATGCCTCCAAATGGTATTTAATTAACTTCCCGGGGTGAAGAAACCCTTTTTGAGAACTCAGAGTGAGTAAATTGGCCATTTTCATGCACTTTTAACCATTCCATAAATCTTGTGTTTTGGGCCCCTGGAAGCATGAAAATAACTTTAAACATGCTAATTTTAGCTCTAACACTGATGATCCACCTACATATGTGAACTGACGTTAAAAAATAAAACATTTGAAAACGGACCATTTTCCACATTTCTGAAGCATGACGTAATGGGGGGGGGGTGTTATCTCTTTTGTCGAAAATCAGCCGTTTTTGCTCGAACATTAAATGCCTCCAAATGGTATTTAATTAACTTCCCGGGGTGAAGAAACCCTTTTTGAGAACTCAGAGTGAGTAAATTGGCCATTTTCATGCACTTTTAACCATTCCATAAATCTTGTGTTTTGGGCCCCTGGAAGCATGAAAATCACTTTAAACATGCTAATTTTAGCTCTAACACTGATGATCCACCTACAAATGTGAACTGACGTTCAAAAATAAAACATTTGAAAACGGACCATTTTCCACATTTCTGAAGCATGACGTAATGGGGGGGTGTTATCTCTTTTGTTGAAAATCAGCCGTTTTTGCTCGAACATTAAATGCCTCCAAATGGTATTTAATTAACTTCCCGGGGTGAAGAAACCCTTTTTGAGAACTCAGAGTGAGTAAATTGGCCATTTTCATGCACTTTTAACCATTCCATAAATCTTGTGTTTTGGGCCCCTGGAAGCATGAAAATCACTTTAAACATGCTAATTTTAACTCTAACACTGATGATCCACCTACAAATGTGAACTGACGTTCAAAAATAAAACATTTGAAAACTGACCATTTTCCACATTTCTGAAGCATGACGTAATGGGGGGGTGTTATCTCTTTTGTCGAAAATCAGCCGTTTTTGCTCGAACATTAAATGCCTCCAAATGGTATTTAATTAACTTCCCGAGCCCCTGGAAGCATGAAAATCACTTTAAACATGCTAATTTTAGCTCTAACACTGATGATCCACCTACAAATGTGAACTGACATTCAAAAATAAAACATTTGAAAACGGACCATTTTTCACATTTCTGAAGCATGACGTAATGGGGGGGGTGTTATCTCTTTTGTCGAAAATCAGCCGTTTTTGCTCGAACATTAAATGCCTCCAAATGGTATTTAATTAACTTCCCGAGCCCCTGGAAGCATGAAAATCACTTTAAACATGCTAATTTTAGCTCTAACACTGATGATCCACCTACAAATGTGAACTGACGTTCAAAAATAAAACATTTGAAAACGGACCATTTTCCACATTTCTGAAGCATGACGTAATGGGGGGGTGTTATCTCTTTTGTCGAAAATCAGCCGTTTTTGCTCGAACATTAAATGCCTCCAAATGGTATTTATTTCACTTCCCGAGCCCCTGGAAGCATGAAAATCACTTTAAACATGCTAATTTTAGCTCTAACACTGATGATCCACCTACAAATGTGAACTGACGTTCAAAAATAAAACATTTGAAAACGGACCATTTTCCACATTTCTGAAGCATGACGTAATGGGGGGGTGTTATCTCTTTTGTCGAAAATCAGCCATTTTTGCTCGAACATTAAATGCCTCCAAATGGTATTTAATTAACTTCCCGGGGTGAAGAAACCCTTTTTGAGAACTCAGAGTGAGTAAATTGGCCATTTTCATGCACTTTTAACCATTCCATAAATCTTGTGTTTTGGGCCCCTGGAAGCATGAAAATCACTTTAAACATGCTAATTTTAGCTCTAACACTGATGATCCACCTACAAATGTGAACTGACGTTCAAAAATAAAACATTTGAAAACGGACCATTTTCCACATTTCTGAAGCATGACGTAATGGGGGGATGTTATCTCTATTGTCGAAAATCAGCCGTTTTTGCTCGAACATTAAATGCCTCCAAATGGTATTTAATTAACTTCCCGAGCCCCTGGAAGCATGAAAATCACTTTA
Organism: Lissotriton vulgaris; assembly: GCF_964263255.1. NCBI lineage: Eukaryota > Metazoa > Chordata > Amphibia > Caudata > Salamandridae > Lissotriton > Lissotriton vulgaris. Next base: position 3,486 of record NW_028254366.1, on the reverse strand, counting down.
AACATGCACATTTTAGCTCTAACACTGATGATCCACCTACAAATGTGAACTGACGTTCAAAAATAAAACATTTGAAAACGGACCATTTTCCACATTTCTGAAGCATGACGTAATGGGGGGGTGTTATCTCTTTTGTCGAAAATCAGCCGTTTTTGCTCGAACATTAAATGCCTCCAAATGGTATTTATTTCACTTCCCGAGCCCCTGGAAGCATGAAAATCACTTTAAACATGCTAATTTTAGCTCTAACACTGATGATCCACCTACAAATGTGAACTGACGTTCAAAAATAAAACATTTGAAAACGGACCATTTTCCACATTTCTGAAGCATGACGTAATGGGGGGGTGTTATCTCTTTTGTCGAAAATCAGCCGTTTTTGCTCGAACATTAAATGCCTCCAAATGGTATTTATTTCACTTCCCGAACCCCTGGAAGCATGAAAATCACTTTAAACATGCTAATTTTAGCTCTAACACTGATGATCCACCTACAAATGTGAACTGACGTTCAAAAATAAAACATTTGAAAACGGACCATTTTCCACATTTCTGAAGCATGACGTAATGGGGGGGTGTTATCTCTTTTGTCGAAAATCAGCCGTTTTTGCTCGAACATTAAATGCCTCCAAATGGTATTTATTTCACTTCCCGAGCCCCTGGAAGCATGAAAATCACTTTAAACATGCTAATTTTAGCTCTAACACTGATGATCCACCTACAAATGTGAACTGACGTTCAAAAATAAAACATTTGAAAACGGACCATTTTCCACATTTCTGAAGCATGACGTAATGGGGGGGGGTGTTATCTCTTTTGTCGAAAATCAGCCGTTTTTGCTCGAACATTAAATGCCTCCAAATGGTATTTAATTAACTTCCCGGGGTGAAGAACCCCTTTTTGAGAACTCAGAGTGAGTAAATTGGCCATTTTCATGCACTTTTAACCATTCCATAAATCTTGTGTTTTGGGCCCCTGGAAGCATGAAAATCACTTTAAACATGCTAATTTTAGCTCTAACACTGATGATCCACCTACAAATGTGAACTGACGTTCAAAAATAAAACATTTGAAAACGGACCATTTTCCACATTTCTGAAGCATGACGTAATGGGGGGGTGTTATCTCTTTTGTCGAAAATCAGCCGTTTTTGCTCGAACATTAAATGCCTCCAAATGGTATTTAATTAACTTCCCGGGGTGAAGAAACCCTTTTTGAGAACTCAGAGTGAGTAAATTGGCCATTTTCATGCACTTTTAACCATTCCATAAATCTTGTGTTTTGGGCCCCTGGAAGCATGAAAATCACTTTAAACATGCTAATTTTAACTCTAACACTGATGATCCACCTACAAATGTGAACTGACGTTCAAAAATAAAACATTTGAAAACTGACCATTTTCCACATTTCTGAAGCATGACGTAATGGGGGGGTGTTATCTCTTTTGTCGAAAATCAGCCGTTTTTGCTCGAACATTAAATGCCTCCAAATGGTATTTAATTAACTTCCCGAGCCCCTGGAAGCATGAAAATCACTTTAAACATGCTAATTTTAGCTCTAACACTGATGATCCACCTACAAATGTGAACTGACATTCAAAAATAAAACATTTGAAAACGGACCATTTTTCACATTTCTGAAGCATGACGTAATGGGGGGGTGTTATCTCTTTTGTCGAAAATCAGCCGTTTTTGCTCGAACATTAAATGCCTCCAAATGGTATTTAATTAACTTCCCGAGCCCCTGGAAGCATGAAAATCACTTTAAACATGCTAATTTTAGCTCTAACACTGATGATCCACCTACAAATGTGAACTGACGTTCAAAAATAAAACATTTGAAAACGGACCATTTTCCACATTTCTGAAGCATGACGTAATGGGGGGGTGTTATCTCTTTTGTCGAAAATCAGCCGTTTTTGCTCGAACATTAAATGCCTCCAAATGGTATTTATTTCACTTCCCGAGCCCCTGGAAGCATGAAAATCACTTTAAACATGCTAATTTTAGCTCTAACACTGATGATCCACCTACAAATGTGAACTGACGTTCAAAAATAAAACATTTGAAAACGGACCATTTTCCACATTTCTGAAGCATGACGTAATGGGGGGGTGTTATCTCTTTTGTCGAAAATCAGCCATTTTTGCTCGAACATTAAATGCCTCCAAATGGTATTTAATTAACTTCCCGGGGTGAAGAAACCCTTTTTGAGAACTCAGAGTGAGTAAATTGGCCATTTTCATGCACTTTTAACCATTCCATAAATCTTGTGTTTTGGGCCCCTGGAAGCATGAAAATCACTTTAAACATGCTAATTTTAGCTCTAACACTGATGATCCACCTACAAATGTGAACTGACGTTCAAAAATAAAACATTTGAAAACGGACCATTTTCCACATTTCTGAAGCATGACGTAATGGGGGGATGTTATCTCTATTGTCGAAAATCAGCCGTTTTTGCTCGAACATTAAATGCCTCCAAATGGTATTTAATTAACTTCCCGAGCCCCTGGAAGCATGAAAATCACTTTAAACATGCACATTTTAGCTCTAACACTGATGATCCACCTACAAATGTGAACTGACGTTCAAAAATAAAACATTTGAAAACGGACCATTTTCCACATTTCTGAAGCATGACGTAATGGGGGGGTGTTATCTCTTTTGTCGAAAATCAGCCGTTTTTGCTCGAACATTAAATGCCTCCAAATGGTATTTATTTCACTTCCCGAGCCCCTGGAAGCATGAAAATCACTTTAAACATGCTAATTTTAGCTCTAACACTGATGATCCACCTACAAATGTGAACTGACGTTCAAAAATAAAACATTTGAAAACGGACCATTTTCCACATTTCTGAAGCATGACGTAATGGGGGGGTGTTATCTCTTTTGTCGAAAATCAGCCGTTTTTGCTCGAACATTAAATGCCTCCAAATGGTATTTATTTCACTTCCCGAACCCCTGGAAGCATGAAAATCACTTTAAACATGCTAATTTTAGCTCTAACACTGATGATCCACCTACAAATGTGAACTGACGTTCAAAAATAAAACATTTGAAAACGGACCATTTTCCACATTTCTGAAGCATGACGTAATGGGGGGGTGTTATCTCTTTTGTCGAAAATCAGCCGTTTTTGCTCGAACATTAAATGCCTCCAAATGGTATTTATTTCACTTCCCGAGCCCCTGGAAGCATGAAAATCACTTTAAACATGCTAATTTTAGCTCTAACACTGATGATCCACCTACAAATGTGAACTGACGTTCAAAAATAAAACATTTGAAAACGGACCATTTTCCACATTTCTGAAGCATGACGTAATGGGGGGGTGTTATCTCTTTTGTCGAAAATCAGCCGTTTTTGCCCGAACATTAAATGCCTCCAAATGGTATTTATTTCACTTCCCGAGCCCCTGGAAGCATGAAAATCACTTTAAACATGCTAATTTTAGCTCTAACACTGATGATCCACCTACAAATG